>NC_037531.1:17554755-17581741 GCF_001531365.2 Cynara cardunculus var. scolymus | reverse complement strand
AACTCGATAATTATCCTAATTATATTTTAGATTTTTTATATTTTAAAATAAGATGTTTATCCTCTATTTGATTATTTTTATCCGCAATTAGTTATACGAATTCAAACATCGAGCTTTAATAAGTTGTACTTTTGCATAATTTACTTGTAATATTTAATTTTAAATAAAAATTGGTTTTATATGGTTTTGAGAAAGTGATAATGTTTTTATTTTTGAATAAAATATAAATTTAAAAATATCATAAAATTTTAAAAAAGTAATTATCGATATCAATATTAAATTAATCTTTTTAAAAGTTCTTGTGTTTTGGTGTAATTTTCTTAATTATAGTTTAATTTAGGTTTAGTAACAAAGAAATTTAATTTAAGTTTAATAATATAATTTTTTATAAAGATAATAACTAAGTATTCTGTTAGTTATCAACGATTATCCAAATTATATTTTAGATTTTTTATATTTAAAATGAGATGTTTATCCAATATTTGATTATGTTTATCTGCGGTTAGTTAGACGAATTCAAGTATGGAGCTTTAATAAGTTGTACTTATACACAATTTACTTGTAATCTTAAATTTTAACTAATATGCATCAATAAACAGTACTTCTTGCATAAAAAATCGTTTTAAGAGTTTTTGTCAAATGCTTTATAATATAGTATAGATAATTTAGGTTTAGTAACAAAAAAATTTAATTGAAGTTTAATAATATATTTTTTTATAAAATTAATGATTATCCTAATTATATTTTAGATTTTTTATTTTTAAAATGAGATGTTTATCCAATATTTAATTATGTTTATCTACAGTTAGTTAGACGAATTGAAGTATCGAGCTTTAATAAGTTGTACTTATACACAATTTACTTGTAATATTAAATTTTAAGTAATATGCATCAATAATTGTTTTTAAGAGTTCTTGTCAAATGTATAATATATATATTAATTACTATTAACTAATACTTAATAATAATTAGAATTAATTAATAATTAATATTCGTTAACAACTAATATTTATCAATAGTTAATAATAATAAATGATAATTATTACTAATCAACCTTACAATTGAAAAATTGTCAATGAAGTTTTTGAAATGAATTGGGTCCTTGATTAGAGTTGTTATAAACAGTAATTAATGAAAATAAAAATAAAAATTAATTATTTATTTTTATATAAATTAGTGGGTTTTAAGCCCAAATTTTCGTTCCCGATTAGATTGGGAGATGAAAATTCAATTTCATTTTCATTTTCATTCTCTGTCATTTTTATTTCCAGTTTTGTTCCCCAACTCAAACCAAGACGAAAAATCTTGTAAGAAGGAAAGTCATGATGAAAAACATGAGAAGAGATCTGAACTCTTGATCACTTTTAATCTCATGTCCACTTATGAATTGTGCTTTAAAAGAGAATTGATCGAAGAATTCTGTATTCTGTTAGAACTCAATGATTATCCTAATTATATTTAGATTTTTTATATTTAAAATGAGATGTTTATCCTGTATTTGATTATGTTTATCTGCAGTTAGTTACACGAATTAAGATATTAAGCTTTAATAAGTTGTACTTACGCACAATCTACTTGTAATCTTGAGTTTTAAGTAATATGCATTAATAAACAATATTTTACGCATAAAAAATGGTTTTTAAGAGTTTTTGTCAAATGTTTTATAATATAGTATAAATTACTTAAAACTTAAGACTACAAATACAACTTATTAAAGCTCAATTTTTTAATTCCTATAACTAACTGCAGATAAACATAATCAAATACAGGATAAACATCTCATTTTTAATATAAAAAATCTAAAATATAATTAAGATAATCATTATCTTTATAAAAAATATATTGTTAAGCCAAAAATAAATTACATCGCTATTAGACCTAAATTAAATTATAAATAAAAATTTGAATTAAAAAAATTGAACAAAAAAACGAGTATATTTTCAAATTTTTATGATATCTTCAAATTTATTTTTATTCAAAAGTAAAAACATTATCTTTCTCAAACCCTACAAACCTTATTATATTAACAAGACAAAAAAATAAAACAAAATATTAATATATATATATATATATATATATATATATATATATATATATATATCACTGCATAGCTGATTACCCTTATAGTATTAATAATAAAAACATTAAAATAAAGCATCGTTACAAGAGTATCAGAATCAAACCCAAGCCCAAGCCCAAGCCCAAGCCCAAGCCCAAGCCCAGTCTAGCCCTAAAAGATAGTCTACTCTGCATTTTTTCGAAAAATGTCATCTTAAGTAGGGATGTAAACAAGCTGAGCCGAGTAGTAGTTTATTCGAGCTTGACTCAAGTTTAAATAACTTTTTCAATGCAGCGCTCGAGCTCAAGTAATTTTTGAGTTATCGAGCTCAAGCTCGATGCTCGTTTATGGCCTATAACTGACGATCGATTAACTTGTTTATTGGCTCGATGTTGATAATTTTTTTATATTTTATTGTATGATTTATGGACATATGCTCATTTTTGGCTTGAGAAAGTGTATACTCGAATGTCTTGACTCGAAAAACTTAATCGAGTTTTCGAACGAGCCGAGTCGAACATTATTGTTATGAAGCTTGTCTTGTTAAATTACACGGGTTCTATTTTATGTTCAAGATCGACTCGAGCTCAAGTAGCTATTTAAAGCTTGACTCGTTAGTTTACGCCCCTGCTCTTAAGATTAGCGGATTTTTTTGCCCCTAATAGCTATGTTTTTTTCGCCATTTTGGTTTTTATCTTGCCTTTTGACCTTTTTATGATTAACCTGATATCCAACCCGTTATGTGAGCCGACTAATCCTAAGATGACCACCCGCTTTGCAGGTAGTCGGGAGTCACCGCATTTGAACCTCCGTGGCCACAAAGAGATTTTTATATGTGTCACACTGTATTGATTCAATAACATGGATTATGATCAAAAGAACGATTAAGTACGAAATGTTCGGTAGCCTGCCCTCATGTACTTAACCTTTTTCTTGGACTTATTATGCGTAATTACTAGGGGTATAAACGAACCGAGCTTTTAACGAGCAATTCGAGGTCGAGCTTAATAATTGTTGAGTTCAAGTCGGTCTCGATACAAAATAAAACTCGTTTAACTTAACGATTTGAGTTTCATAACACCATTGATTGACTCGGCTCGTTTGAAAACTCCATTGAATTTTTCGAGTTGAGACGAGCCATTCGAGCATGCGTTTTTTTGAGTCAGACATGTTCATATGTTCATAAATAATACGATAATAATATAAAATTTATCAACATCTAGCCAACAAACGAGTTAATCAATTGCAAGTTCGAGTCCATAAGTGAGCATCAAACTCGACGCGGTAACTCAAAAAATAATTCGAGCTCGACCTTGGTTTTATTTTTTTTGAGCCGAGCTTGGAATACCGATTACTTGGCTCGATTACACCCCTAGATCTATTTATTGTTGCTCAGTGTATTTGTAGGTTTTGTTTGTGAAATGAAGTGATGAAGTAGAATTATGTAAGTTTGGTGGTCAAACTTACCCGATAATAGCCAGGTCTTTTAATCTAACGGTATCGTAGTCTTTAGCCTCATAGGAGGTCAGGGTTCAAACCTCACATATACCAAAACATATTGAGTAATATCCAAAACCACATCTAGTAATATAAAAAATATATTAAAAAAGAAATTATCATTTACCAAACACAGATTCCTATCCCCGTTCCCGACTAGGGGGGTAGACTGGGTCCCGACCAATTCTCATGCCTAACTCTAAAGAGTATCTCCAAAGACCTCAAGGCTTGTTGATAGAACCTCTTAAATGCGACTCTGGTGTATGTCAACAAGTTCGGGCACCTTTTTTTCGTTATGGGCAAAAATATATATTTGGCTACTTTTATGCAACTTTGTCCTTTTAAAGTAAACAACCCCCATGACGTTGTTCCCCCAACCAAGTCACTTTCATTTTTACGGGTTTCGCTATGCTTTTATGATGTAATTTAGAGTGTGTTTTTTGGTACATTTAATGATATTGAATTGACGAAAGAATTGTGAAAGGTGTTAACTTTTTAATCATTTACCTATCTCATCTTCCTTATTTATGTTCCACATATTTGGTGGAACAACCCCCCCCCCCCCCCCCCCCCCCGGGTATTTTTGTCTGACTCGATTCTGTCATGTCCGGTGGTGGACGTAGGATTTTTTGCCGAACGAATATATCTTTAAGGTGGATCAAATGACCGCAAAGTTGTCCGACTTGTTTATAGCTGAATTCTACCGTTTTAAGAGATTTTTTTTTAATTTTTTGGTTGATTTCAAGGACATTTAAGTTTTTGGCAGATTTTGAGGGAATTTTTCATGGTTTTTTGTTTATTTCGGGATAAATTTTTGGTTGAATTCGAGGTATTTTTTTCTGTTGATGTTTTTTTATATTTTCTAATATCCCAGAGCACCCCTCAAAGTTTAGCGAGGATTCACCTTTCATACCTTAAAAAGACTCTACTTGATAAAATGGATTGAACAGGTGTACACGAGCCCACTTAGACATGCATAGGTCTGCCCCTAGTCATGTCATAATCCAATTGTTGCCCTAAACATGGGACAATAAGGTTTTGTTATATCTTGTCATATCCAACGTACCAAACACACTCTTACATTTGTATAAAAGGAAAGTGTTCATTAATCATATTTTTAACATCCCGCATCTTGTTGCACGGTACAACTGACGATCAAATACCTGAAAGAGCCGAATGCTCGATTCCTACAGACATTAATTGTACGACTACAAATCTTTCTTGTTCTTTGTGAATTTAGTCGTGTTTGACTTCGAGAGGTTGAAATGAAGCCGTATTTTGGGACTTCCACTTTTGTAACGAAGTCTTAGGGCTTGTGACCACGATGAAGCGGCGCAACAAGTACATTAGGTCCGGCAACAGGATGGCCCATAAAAAGACCGCGTGCATCCATCCGGGCTCGGTCAAGTATTCATCTCCACGAATGGCGCTATTTACAATCGCTTTGGCACACCCTTCTACCGATTCCTTTGGCAGCCACTTTAAATTTGCCTAACAACATATATTCAACATTTAATAATGGCTCAGTCGAGATTATAATCTGTTTAGATTATGACTGATTCTTAAAATCTAAAACCGAGTTTGCCTTTGGTACACGAGATATGACATGACAGAACAGAATAAGGATTATCATTTCATGTTTGATAAGACTTTTATGTGAAACAGACATGAAGATAGTTGAACAAAGTGAAATAAACGTTTTTCACTCCCCAGTCCCCCCCGCCCCTGGAATAAGGTGAAACAAACTTATATTTCACCAATACAATATCAAAATAGAACTTAATTCTCTTCAAAACCATCAAATACTTCTCTCTCTTTACATTTTATTCCCTCTCTAACTTTTATTTATTATATTTTATATTTTTTAAAATTTTAATTTACTGTCCTCAAAATATTCTTTTTATTCTATATTTTGATTAATTTATATAATTTATTAAATATTAATAATAAATAGACAATATACAAAAAATATCAAATAAAAATTGGAAACTACATAAACTTTTTATTTTAGTGTCATTCTAATTATTTTGATGAAAACTTTCTAATGATATATTTTGTAATAGTTTTCTTATTATAGTATAATCTAACTACAACAAATTAATGAAAATAAATAAAATGTATAAACAACTCGTTTTGGGAAATTAGTCATTTTATCCGTTTTGTCATGTCTAGTTCTGTTTTTTTTACCAAACATTGAACAATTATTCTGTCCTGTCTACTTCTATCTTATCAAACACTAAACAGTTGTTTTGTCGTGTCCTGTCGTGTTTTGTCTTAATGTGTCTGGAGACGAGACGCACCCTAACAGACCGGATCAACAATCAATGTCTGGAACAGATTCAATGCATTCGGTGTGTAACGTTTAATAGCCAAAAGTGATTGGCCCAATAACTTTTTATTCAACTTTAAAACCATGATGGAAAGTTTTATTTGATGTTATAAACGATATTAGAGTCAATCTTTGTACCATCGGGAAGATGGGGCAAAACCTCATCCAGTATGATAAGTCCCCGCTCAGGAGGGGGACGAGGTGTTTTTAACATCTTAGACAAATCTCATATCGACAATACACAAGGAGGATGTTGGGAAGGCCTAATGAGGACGTCATGAATTTAAGTAGGGGAGTTTGTAATAACCAGTCCCACGTAAATATAAAGTTAGATTTGTGAGCTCTTATAAGCTAAAAGTTGTGGGATACCAATAACTTCCGTTATGGATTTAAAGTTGATTTGAAGATTATTGGGCTAACCTACGTTTATTTACCTGAGTTAAGAAGTCATCACTAGCTAATGCGGTATCGACCATCCCAAGAGTGACCATCGTTATCCCGATATCTGAACCAAGCTCGATTCGTAGCGTTTCGAAGAAGCTTTGTTGTGCTACCTTACTTGCCTAGGGAGCCGTTCGTCATTGAGAACATAACAAATAATCAAATATATAACAAAAAATGAACCAAATCTAGAAAACTCGGGTCTTTTTACTTACATTATATACGCTTACTCTTGGCGTAGCGAACCATCCGCCACAAGAACCGATCACGACTATTCTGCCTTTGCTCTTTTTCAGATATGGAAGTGCAAAATGCGTGGCGTTAACCGACCCCCAGAAGTTTATGTCCTGAGAAAGAACAAAACAGGCAAAGTCGAACTTCGGTTTTTATCATTTATCTTTGATCGTATAGGATTGAAATGAAAAAATTGAACGGTGGAGATGATCGATACCATGATCGAAGCATGATCGGTGATGCATATTTGTTCTTCGAAGAGGCCAACTATTCCAGTTCCAGCATTATTTATAAGGCAGTCCACTGTTGAAAATTGAGTTCTTGTAATCTTAACATTTAACATAGAAAATGAGAAAGACGTAACAAAATCGAGTCCAGTAGCAAGTCGTTCTCGCGATCGTATGAATATTTGGGCATTTTTCCATGTGATCAACGATAGAATCAGAGAAATTGTCCAAAAACAGCCAATTTCACCAAAGGGTATTTGTTCTAGCGGTATCGTAGTCATTGTCCTCTTAGGAGGTCAAGGGTTCAAACCTCACCAAAGATGAACAGGGTGTGTGAGTTTATCTGTTACATTTGCCGTATATAAATATTATATATTTAAAAAGAAATAGTCAATTTCACCACATTTCACTTTATAACACCTTTTCGACTTATTGACCGGAATAGCTGAGATTATTATAGATATAATTTACGCAACTTACATAACCCCTTTTTTAAATATAATATTCAGAAAAGGTAGGCATTACACAAGTTGCATGAGGGCTATTTACTTACCAAAGCTTGTTTACGTATACATTACGCGAGGCAATTTGCCAAATGTCTACTTTTTCTGAATATTATATTAAATTTTAAAATATGAGTTACGTAAGTTACGTAAATGTTACTTGAAACCACGACTATTTCTGTCTATAAGTTGAAATGATCGCCATAAAATGAAGAGGGAGGGTCAAATTGGCTATTTAGCACAAAAAAAAAAAAACTAGAATTAGGGGTTATACCATCACAATATCATATAATAATTAATAACCTAAAAGCAAAAGAAATTGAATTTAATCCAAAAAAAAACCTAACGTCACATGTGCCTAAACTGCTAAACATATCGAGTGGTATCCAAAATACATCGAGTAATTGTATTTTGACTTGATCTCCAAAATATTACGTATTAACATAAAAAAAAAAATTTAGATTGTAAACATAGTTAAGAAATAAGAAATTATGAATTACCGATTTAGTTGAATTAATAATAACTAGAAGGGTATTCGCACAATACAACGGGATAGATCTCCATTTTAGTGTTTAGTTTTTATTATTTGTCTCTATCGATATAATACAATTTTGTATGGTCTTGAGAAAACGATAATGTTTTTATTTTTGAATGAATATAGATTTGAAGATGACATAAAAATTTGAAAAAAAAAAAATCGATATTAGTATCAAATTAACCATTTAATAGTTTTTTTTTTTTGTAACTTCTTTAATTAATTTTTCTAATTATAATTTAATTTAAGTCTAATAACAAAGTAATTTATATAAAGATAATAATTAAGTATTTTATTGGAACTCAATGATTATCATAATTATATTTTATATTTTTTATATTTAAAATGAAATGTTTATCCTCTATTTGATTATGTTTATCTACAGTTAGTGACACTAATTCAAACATAAAACTTTAATAATTTGTACCTATGCATAATTTACTTGTAATATTAAATTTTAAGTAATATGTATCAATAAACAGTAATTCATGCATAAAAGATAGTTTTTAAGAGTTTTTGTCAAATGTTTTATAATATAGTATAGATATATATATATATATATATAATATTTATTAATTAATATATATAACAGATACGAGGTGCAACATCCGTCTCCGTCCCGACCCCTGGTTTGAGACAAATGAAGATCCTCGTCCCTGTGTCCGTCCCTGATTTAGCGGAAAATCCCGGTCCCGATCAGAACTGGTAGATCGGTTCCCTGACGAGTGATGGCCCATTCTCATGCCTAATGATTCTTCTAGAAACCCACACTTTTCAAGTAGAAAGTCTTGAATAGGAGATGCTTTAAGGTTCCATAACCACTTTATGCCAACGATGACCACAACAGAAATGTAAAATAGGAAATGCGAAACTCACCTTTACCGAAATGTTTAATCGCTTCATCAACAAATCTCTTGCAATCCAGAAGCTTCGAAACATCCGCCTTAATCACCACGGCGTCCGGCGATCCCAACTCCATCGCTTTCCTTGCAACCGTCGCAAGCAGCTCCTCTCTTCTCGCAATCAACACTAGACTCGCTCCATGTTTCGCGTACTCGTACGCCAAATGCTTCAATAGTACCACGTCAAATTTAACCTATCGTTAAATTCCTACAATCACAAATATAACTATAACGAAGAATTGTAAGTTTACATTACCTCACCGATACCAGAAGAAGCTCCGGTGATAAGCACTACTTTTCCGGCGAGTTTTTCTCGGAAAACAGATCTGACGCAAAACCTCCAGAGGCGGAACAGCAAAAGTATCGGCAACACGAGCATGAATAAGATGATTGATACAATAGAAAACAAAATGTTTAACAATTTGTGAAGCAGATCCATCACTATTCACCTCTACCAGTTAACCGGCGGCAAATCGTAGCTTCTTGGAATTCGACCGAAAAACTGAATATGTGCATCCGATCCTTCGTCTATTATATATGAGATGTGAGAGGATTTTTCAAGCTAGACATGTATTGATTGTGATCGACGAGCAAAATACGTAGCGATCATCGCCCATGCCAGAAATGTGGTATAAAGATGATAGGAGACCATCAATGCTTTGTGCTTGTTTGTTTAAATCCGAATACCACTAAGAGTCGGTACTCAATAATTAAGAGTTGAATCTATATGTGTCTTAATGGTTCTAAAATCTTATAAAGAATTTTGTATCATGCATCCCCTTAACTAGTGAGCACCCTAATTCCATTACCGCACAATTATATGGACTCAACGGCGGAGTTAGCTCTAAAATGTCTATTCACATGTGGTTCTTAGGAGCGGATTCTATATGGACTCATTAAGGGTCTATATGGACTCATTAAGAGGCTCTTTGGTTCATGGAATTGAAAGGAATTGGAATGACCAAATCCTTTGACCAAATTCCAAATACAATTTTTGATTCATGAAATAAATTTGATGTAATCCTTTCAATTCCAATAAATTTCTTCACTCACGTATTTTACATTCCACGGCAATACCTCATATTTCAATTCCTTCCAACAAATTCCTTCCATAATCCAAATTCATTCAATGTTGCGTCTACCATCTCATCTAATTGATCTCTGGTTTGATCTCCATCTGGTACGTGCGCGCTCTCGCTCTCTCTCTCTCTCTCTCTTAATTTCTCCATCTATACGAAATCGATAGACAACATATGTAATCAAGGAATCGATTCAAGATAACTAGCTATGGATATCACTAGTCCAATTCCGTTATTCAAAAATCATAAAAGGTCATTTGTTGATATTTAATTCCGATTCCAAAGTTGAATTTCGTGAACCAAACAAAAAAAATTCCAATCTGTTAAAAATTTCATTCCAATTCCATACAACCAAACGCAATCACAAGGCATGGTCAAATTTCATCAAAGTCAAATTCATTTGATGAATTCTAATTCCATCGAATTCCATTCTACGAACCAAACTCCCCCCAAGGGTTGACGATTATTAAACATTTTGCTAAAATATAATGAATTTATAATTATTTTTTATTGTATATTATATTTAACCAGTTTATCGTATTGATATATCATATTACCCTGTTTTGTTGTAAATAATAAGTGTGACCGGTCCAGGATTTTGGTTTTTTGTCGAGATGGTGTACTATTAAGGTGAATTAAAGGTTCAAAAAGTCACTCGTTTAATTTTTAGCTGAATTCATCGTTTTGATGGATTTTTTAGTTTTTTTTATTGATTTTAAGGTAGTTTTTCGGTTTATTTTGATAGACTTTTTTCAGTTTTTTGATTGAGTTTGAGAGAGTTTTTAGTTTTTTGTTGATGTTCCTTGATTTTTCTAACATTCTGGAGCACAGATCAAAATTTAACAGGTGCACCTTTAAAACCCAAAACTATATGTTTATGAAAATAAGTTGAGCATGTGTACGAAACCCCGCTTGGGGTTTAATACGTTTAGGGGTGCTTATGGGTTGGTTTGATTTGGTTAAAAGCATTTTAACAACTCAGTCAATGTTCATCCTTTGAAAAATCTCAACCCTAACCCAATATTTGCGTTTTGAAAAATCTCAACCCAACCCAACCCAACCTGTACAGGTTGGTCGGGTTAATATTTTAGTACATCAAAATATTTTCAAAACTTTGAATATGTAGTTTTCTCTACTCATAATTCTTTTTTCATCATCAATTATTTGATAATTGATACATCTTATCCATATTTCTTAAATATTAAGTATATCACGTTCAATTACTATTCTTAGTTTGCACACACACACACATATATATATATATATGTATATATGTGTGTGTATATATATATATATATGTGTATATATATATATGTGTGTGTGTGTGTTCACATTTACTAAACATATATAAAAAATAGTTGTATAGAGATGAAAAAGACACTGAAAGTATATGTATATGAATAGGGTACATAATGGTGTAATTGACTAATTGTCTAATATGCATATTAACAAGACTTAAAAATCATATTAAATCAAATAAATAGAACGATATCAGTTTCATTGAGTTGGGTCGCATTCAAATAGCCATAACACAATTCCAACTTATACCTTTTAAATATTTTACAACTCGATTAGAAATCAGATTCCTTCAGGTTAGATTCTTTTTTTATTAACATGGATATCCAACCCGCAATGCAAGCCGACTAATCCCAAAGAGACCACTTGCTTTGTGGATAGTCCGAAGTCACCGCATTTGAACCTCCGTGGTCACAAGAAGATTTTTGTTCCTCCTTAGATTTAAAACTAGGACCTTCAGACACTTTTGACCTCTAGAGCCAAAGCTCAAACCAATCAGATACCACCCTTGTGATTTAATGCTGAATTCTTTTATGCTAGGTTGGACGGGTTAATCGGGTTTATCGTGTTTCTAAGAACCCCTAAAAACGTCTACCCTAGTGTGATGATATATATAATCAACATTATATATTTACTTTAATTTTTTTAAAATAAGTGCAAAATGGTAAAACATAACCAAAATTTTAGAAATTATTGAGTTTGATTAATTATTTTTTTTTAGAAATAAATGGGGTTTGAGATCCCAGGTCAGATCCGTCCAAGATCATGGGATCCTTTTCTATTAGATAGGAAGGGTTGTAGCACAAAATATACTTTTAAGTAATTGCCTGTAGATCCTATATTTATCTGTATGGAAAAGAAATCATGTAACAAAATGGATTATTATTTGTACAATTGGTACTTCGAACTTGGAACTGATACTTCTTATATCAATCTTATCATAATTGATGTCAAAAAATATTTGATGCACAAACCCTAAAATGTATTTTTCACAGTTAAATATATTTTTAAAAAAAATTAATTATCAAAAGGTTTAGGGTTTGGTCCAATCGGAAGGGTGCCTTGCAAAAAACGTCACAGGGAAGGGGGTCGTTGCCAACAACGTCATAGGAAACGGAATGATGCAAGATGGTTGATTGGTGGGGGGGACCGTCGTACGTGGGAAGAGGACGACGTTATAGAGGTGGGGCCAGTTGATTGGTCGGGGAGTACAATGGCGGTAGCCAATATCAATAGCGTCGGTTGTGTTAGTTTATGCTGGATATTAGTCCACACTTGTCCCACATAGGAAAAAGAAGGAAATTTTCATGTGTTTATATGGCCTTACACACTTGAATTAGCAAGTTAGAGAGAGGCCCAAACGAAGGATTGACATTGGGCTTTGGTGTAACATTACCCAATATTAATGGTCAAAAGATGGGCCTTGGGATCTTATGATCCGACTACGGTTTTGCCCGGTCCAAGACCCGTCGGTAACTGCATTTTTGCGGTTCATATATATATATATATATATATATATATATATATATATATTTTTTTTTTTTGGGGCTGTTCGTCTTTCCGGTATACACACAGAACATAACGCTCTCTCAATATTTTTTCTCTCTATATCGTTGCTTCATGGAACGTATTATCGATTCGATGGAATCAGATTGACGTGCATCAATCCGGTTAGATAGTTGTATCCTCAAGACGATGTCCGTTTACCAACGCACGATTGGGGGCGAAATTTCGTCTTAGGACATTGCTGTGGTAGACCTCTATCTCACGATCTTTGCATATAGATATCATCGTAAAGGTTAGATTTTTACTAAATTTCTTGGTTAATTTTTGATTGTTATTGTTTTATTTCTAGTTTGGAAGGGTAATTCTATACTTCGTTGGATTGGTTCTAACAGTTTATATCTAAAGGTCAATTTATGATAGTTTTATGGTTGAATATTAATTAGGTCGTGAAATCAATAAAAAGACATCGTCCAAATTATTGACTTTTATATTGTGTTGCGTGTTTTCATTTAAATATAAAGTACCTCTTGTTGATGTTAATTTAACCCGTCATGTCTATATCGGGCCCTCATCTTGGATCAGCTAAACGAATGATCGTTTTTCATGATTGCACCGAAGACAAGTCACACTCGAGCCTTGTGTGTCTCCAGTATAAATGAGATTAATTCATCTTGTATCGATTCTTAATTAGAATTAAAAGATGTTCAACGGTTGAAGCTAGCGGGACCCTCTTCCTAGGAACCACATGTGATGAAACATCTCAGAGTTGACTCAACGGTTGAGGCTGGCGAAGGTGTTCACACCCGTCTCTTGCAGGATTCGAATTTGAATCTGTTATATATTTGAGTAATTCGCTTCGCTCTTTTGCCATTTGATCTATACAACCGAGGGCATTATTTTCGTCCTTATTCAAAATCATTTCAAAGGGTTCGAAATTTAACATCGTAAAATCTTAACTCCGAAGAAAAGGCTTCATGCCATATTTAGGTCGTTTTAACTAGTGACGATAATATTAATTAGAATCATTAGTTCTAACTTGTCTTATACAAAAGGTCGATATCAATAATGTAAGTAAGATCTTTTTCAGTGATTACTCTGTTTGTCGTGGACGTATTGTATACTTCAGTGATGCACATGGGTTGTTCGACATCGAGAGTCTAATTTTATGAGATCATTTACCAAATTCGACGCTAAGCCTTATAATTGATATTTGGTTATATTTCTATGTAGGGTTGCGATCACGTGAGACCAACTTGTTTTTCGTGAGACCAATTTTTTACACTTGAAACTTCACAACAAAACGCTATGAAAGTAAAGAAAAAACCGAATCTTCACAATAAAAACACTGTGAAGGTTACCTTCACAGCGTTTTGCTGTGAAGTTTCAAGTGTAAAAAAGTAGTATCACGAAAACAGGCTGGTCTCATGTGATCCCAAGTCTCTTATGTATATATGTATTTTACACATATTTTAGCATTTATATACATGTAGGGGCAAATTCGGTAATACCCACATTTCAAGGGGAACCACCATCACATGCCATGTGTCAGGGACATTCATCGTTTATGTTATTCTCAATTATAAATAAATAATTAGTTTGTTACGTTACACATCTAGAACATGTTAGATCTGTTCAAATCATCAAATGTATCCAAATCATGTTATTAAAATACGATTAGTTCATCGTATGTCGATTCTTAATTAGAATCGGAAGGAGCTCAACGATTGAAGTTAGCAGAATCTACCTCCTAGGAACCAATGGGAGAAGACGAGAGTTGATTCAATGGTTGAGGCTAGTGGAGGATTCAAGTCTGTCTACCACAAGATTCGAATTTGAACATGTTGTTTACATTCTACTGCTTCGCCCAGCAGCACGGCGCTTGGAGGGTCCCATTGACGTGCATCCAGTAGGAACTGAACCTACAAATTCACCAATTATGAGTTGGGTGTTTTTGATTAAATTCGTTTCACCCTTTTATCATCTGAAATTAACGCATGAGGGCAATCCTCTTTCGAACATTATTTTAAAGGTTTTGAAATTCAACATCATAAAATCTGACTCCCAAGAAAAGGCTCCATGCCATCAGTGGCGGATCCAGAATTTTTGCTTAGTGGGGGCACCTTTAAGGTAGATTAAAGACCCGCAAAGTTGTCGGTGTTTTCTTAGCCTAGTCTCATTATTTCAAAGGATTTTTAAAAGTTTTTTGGTTGACTTCGAAATATTTTTAAGTTTTTTTGTCGATTTCAAATGACTTTTTCTGTTGTTTTTTTTTGTTGATTTTTAGATACTTTTTGGTTGATTTCAATGTATTTTTTTGGTTGGTGGGGGCACAGGCCGAAAATTACTGGGGGCGGTAGAAAGTTAAAGAAAAATTTGTTTCTAACCTAAGTAATTAAGAATTATTTTTTTAATGGCGGCCCATCCCCCCACCATTTCTATGCTATATCCGCCCCTGCATGCCATATTTCTCCCTTTTTTAATTAGTTAACCGTAAAATCATATAGTCAATTTCAGGTCAATTTAGAATCATTAGCTCTAACTTGTCTTATACGAAATATCGACATCAATGATATAAGTAAGATCTTTTTCTAATAACTGCGAGCTACTTTTCGTGTACGAATTGGATTTTGACTCTTTAGTGATATACATAAGACATGTACCACATTTTATTGCAAATTGGGGAACCACCGATAGCGTGCCATATGTCAGAGACATTTATCATGACCGTTGTAAAAAATTCACACTCATTATTCATGATGAATATGGACACGTGCACTGGCGGATCCAGTGCATGGTGGTAGAGGTCTTAGACCCCCAACAAACCCACCATTTTTATATATATAAAAAAGGCTATAAAAAATTTTGTTTAGCAAAATTTTCTTTTGGGCGCCCAACAAAAACAAGGTAAGGGCCCCCACTTGATATCCTGATTGTTAATTGGTCCATTTGTAACACACATTGATATTTTCCTTCGAAATATATAAAATATAAAATTTATACATCTCGATGAATTGGTAAAAAAATCAACTTAAAAGCGACCTGCATAAGTTATCTTTATTCGGTTAACTGAACCATTTAAGCTGAAAAGGAAAACCCAAAACCGTTTTTATCCAGATGAATTATTTGGTTTTGAATTTTTTTTTCTACACTCCTAAATATGCCCCTAACTATAAAAGTTTCTGAATCCGCCACTGAACACGTGATATGCTCACAGTGATTTACCAGTTCACAATGGAAATGTGGTTTTCAACTAAACTTTCTCATCTCTCTCTATAAGATTTTAATATAAATTTGAGAAAATGTAAAATAAAACTCTATTTTTATAAATTAAAATGTATCCAATTTTTGTGTTGTTCTTGCATTAAATTATAAAAACTAAATTGATATGTAAACATTGTTTCTTGTTTTATTTAAGGGACAATATATGAAATAGTAACCTACTTTTACAAATATATATATATATATATATATATATATATTATAGTATTGTATTTTCAGTTTTTCTTATTACAAAAATATACTTTTAAAATATTTTTTATTAAGGCATCGTACTTTTAAAAATTTACTCGTTATAGCAGTGGGTAACCTTTTAAATTAAATTTACCAATTATATCAGGTTTCTTTGTCACCTCATCGTCCATATGGGCTGTCCATATGTACAATAGTGTTGACATGTCATTTCTTATCATAACATTGTACTTTCAAAATTATTGTATTATTACATCACTAATTTCAATTATGGAATTGTACTTTTAATTTTAATATTTTTATCATTTAAACATTGTAAATAAAGAAAAAAAAATACAAAAATTGGTAAATTAAAATAAATGTTTAATTAAATTTATTTTTATTTTTATTGATAATATATATGCATTAAGAACTATTTGACAGTTGATGAATGGTTTAATGTAGAATGATTAAGTGGTCAGAATGATTAAGAGACTCTTATGATATAATACGAAATGAAATATAGTTGTTTGGTAATTGTTCAGAATGTAATTAGGACGCTGAATAGTTAAGGGAGGTCCAAGATACAAAATCATTCAAAGGGTTTTAGAACCATTAAAAAACAAGACTTTTTTTACCAAACAAGATCCACCTCTTAATAAAACTATTAAAAAATAAATAAACAATCCCTTAATGTATTCAAATAGATCAAAATAAATGCCTATTATAAAATAAATTTATGACTAAAGTAATAATATTTTTGTCAACATAAATAAATGTATGGTTAAATAATTCTAGTATATTACTTTTTATAAATAATAATATAAATGAAATAAATTAAACAGGATGAGACTTAAAAAAGTTCTAAAAAGCTATGAATTTTTTTCATTAACCTAGATATCCAATATGCTATACGAACCAATTATCTATTTTGTAGGTAGTCTAAAGTCATCGCATTTGAACCTTCATCATGTGACCTTTGACACTTAACTCAAACCAATCAGACAGAGACAACACACAACTGTGGTTAAAGCTATATTATTTTGGGAACGATTTTTGTTAAAAGAGGTTCAGTTACAGTTTTTGGGTCAGTAAATTGGCTCTAAAGTGACACGAAAAAAACTGTATGAAAAAGTTTTCCTGTTATGGATTTCTAATCATTGTAGGTTGAATTTGTTATCATCAGTCGATTTCATTAGCCCGGTTTATTTTATTTAAAGTTGACAGTTATGATTCATTTAAAGTTAGTCGATTTGGGTTATTGTGTACCCTTAATAGATCAAATGTGTAAACTGAAGAAAATTATATAAAAAGAAAACGAGTTAAAACTTGTTCAGATTTTATTTAAATGTTCACAAGTCACGATATTATACTTGTTTTGGTACATTCTAATCGGTTTATCATGAAAGCGAACAAGCAACCTTTCTTTAGGGGATCGGTTATGGGCCGATCTATCAGAACGAGTTATACAGTTTTCTAGATTGAGTGGTAAATTAAAAGAGTCAACAAAAATTTACGTTTTTTTAACATGCAATTTCATGTATTTGATAAGCTAAACGATTTTTTTTTTAAACAATTCATTCGTGTTTAAAAATTATAGGACCAAAGGTCGGGATACCCCGTCACTACCCGCAAGTTAAGTTTTAATTATTCCTAGCAAATTAGGATTACGGAAAATCAGTACTGATAAAGCATTGATAAATTTAATGATCACAATTGTTATATACAGTTATAATCAAACAATGAACAGATAAAATATTTCATCATATCCCCTGGATCTCAATCACTATGCGACAACTGGTTAAATAATTAATTATATTATTAGAGTGTTTGTAGCAACAAAAATAGGATATTGTAGCATCAAATTAAATTAAACCATAAATTCCAAATTCACATAACAAAACAGGCATTGGGATTCTCATCGCTGAATATTTGTGGAGCCGCCGGATAACCATAAGCCGACTCCACGGCGTATCTCGGAAGGTTACTTTGGTAAAAATTGAATTCATTCTTCCTCAGCTCCACCACTTTCTTGTCATCTGCGCCACCGGCCGCCTCCGCCGGTTTGGCCGCTCCTTCACCTGTTGCTTTTTTCTCATCGGCACCACCTTCGTTTTTTTCGACTTTTCCATCTTTACCCTTGTTGTTGGCTTCTGGTTTCTTAGGCTCTGGCTCTTGCTTCACAATCATTGCTTGTTTGCCCATTTTCTTGTTGACGTACTCCGCCAGCTGCGGTGGCTCAAATGTGCCTTTCACCGTCACTTCTGACTGCTTCAGATCTGCTTCTGCACTTTCCACACCTGTCATATTGTTTATTCATTTATAAGATGGCAAAAAAGAAAAAACAGAAAACGTTTGGTTCGTAGAATGGAATTAGATGGAACTGGAACCCATAATCTCTCAACAGAATTTGAATCTTCAATCTTTGTTTGAGAGGAGGGTGGGATGGTAGCCGTGACGTCGACAATAGTGACACGATAATTGAAATGGCTGGGTGGTGGAGGGTTGCAGTTGTAAGATTGTAATATATTAAAATGGTAGCGTATGCAACAATTTATATGGTAAGCACTTACCCGTGTAAGAGTTGATACCCTCACTTACCGAGTAAGATTCTCCATCTTTATCATTGCTCTTACCGGGTAATTTTTTTTACGCTTGCCATGTTTATCAGATAAAGAAAATTACTCGGTAAGCACTTACCAGGTAAGCGTTAGTAAACGGCCCCTAAGTCCAGTTAGGCTGCCATTAAGCACTTACGAGGTAAGCGTTAGTATACGCTTTGATATACTAAAACCTTACTCATCAAAATAAATTATAATGTTAACTCTTATAAGTAAGCACTTATCAGGTGAGCATTTAGATAAACAGCAACTTAAACAATAGCAGCAGTGTAAAGAACCCATGTTCCATTTACGATGAAAGCAGTTATTTTGTGGAAGGATGATGCCCCATTCTCCAAAAGGGAAAACATTTTGTCCAGATGTTTAATAAAGATGGCAATCATACATGACACTTTTTTCTTTTTTGCTTTTCTTTTCAATAATGATGGTTGTTCTTTAACCCAAATCAAATCCAATGATTTGAAATCTGATTAATCCAAACTATAAATGTAAAGATTTGCATCATATGTCAAACAGGGGCAGAATCAACAACTTTGAATATGTTAGTAACCCATAAAACATCTTTTTCAAAGTATTATAACATCTCCAATAAAGGATGCGAAGTAAGAACCAATTTTTTATATTTATTATTGTGATATTATTTCAATTTATCAAATTAAGAACATATATAAAACTCGATAATAGTAGCTTATAAGAATCTATTTTGTGCGTATAATATAAGTTATATATATATATATATATATATATATATACCTATTAATAAGAGTAATTATGGATTTAGTTCCTGTGGTTTGGTGGTTTTTACGAAAATGGTCAATGAACTTTATTTATTACAGATTAGAACTCGTCGTATGTGGTTTTGTAACAATTGGTCCCTCCCTCTAACAACCATCCAGTTCCTCCGTTAACTTTGAGGACATTTTCATCCTTTTTTTTGTCTTTACTAGAGGGAATAATTTCGTAAAGTCCACACAAACTACAGGGACCAAATCTGTAATTAAGTCTAAAAAAATAAAAATATTAATTTTTATTCTTTGAGTTTATTGAATTAATTAATTATTATATTTTAATATATATTAATTATTATACTTTTAGTTTATTTTAATATATAATATATTTTTTCAAAATAATATGCATCACGTTTACACACACATATATAGTAACCATTCTCATCGATCATTAGATAATTTGATTCAACGGGTGTAATTAAGTAAACATTTATAACAATATTTTTTTAAATTAAAAAAAATCTCATAACCCTTTTTTTTTATTTAAAAAAACGAAATATAAACAAAAATCAAGCGAAATAAATTACTACTAATTTACTTTTTCATCCGGCTTTTATTTTATCATTTTCCGGTTTTCATTTATTTAGCAATTTCCTCTAAACTCAACTCTCTCTCTCCCTCTCTCTCACACAACACATAATACACAAAAAATCATAAAACCACGAAAAAAAGCAAATGAAAAAAATATATCAATATGGTTGTCAAATTAGTGAGAAATATGATTGTGTTTTTTATGTAATTTTTTCGCTCGATTTTTGTTTATATTTTGTCTTTTTTTCGAATACAAAATGGGTGGGACAGATGTTTTTTAATTTAAAAAATATTATTGTAAAAGTTCATTTAATCATATATGTTGAATCAATTAATCTAATGATTGACAGATATCACTTTTTTTTGAACCTCACTATATATGTGTGTGCGTGTGTGTGTGTGTGCGCGCGCGCATGCACACATAGATGTACATAATATATATTATTTGGAAATAAAATATATTAAACTTAAAATATAATAACTAATATATATTAAAATTTTATAATTAATTAATTTAATAAATTCAAAATATAAAAAATATTTTTAAAATTTTAGACTTAATTATGGATTTGGTCGCCCTATTTTATGTGAGTTTTATGAAATTGGTCCCTTGAGTAAAGACAGAAAAATGGAAAAGGACGAAAGTGCGCTCAAAGTTAATGGAGGAACTGGATGGCCGTTAGAAAGAAGGACCAATTCATTACAAAACAATATACGACGAGTTCTAATCTGTAATAAATGAAGTTCAGAGACCTTTCAGTAAAAACCGCAAAACCACATAAACCAAATCCATAATTTACTCTATTAATGATTATATAGGATATAAAACTAACAAATGTCTCCGGCGAATTCGAGGTAAGAACCAGGTTTTCTTTTAAAAAAACCCAAATGGTGTGAGATTCTTTTAAAAACTCTTTCTAATAGTAATTCTTATAAGATGCTACACTTTTTGCTTAAGTACCTTCCATCAAAAATGCACTTATTCATAATGAATATTTGTCACAAATTTATTTGAAATATTTTACCATATTATTCATCATAAATAATCATAAAAATAATATATTCAGGCATTCCTAAAATATTTAAAGTTCCTAGAGTAAGTCATCAATTTCGTTATTATTAATTCTTAATTTCTTGAAAATTTGGAGAAGAAATTACCATTCATCTTCAGAATGCGTTTTCTGATTCCTTGAGCACAAGCTTCACAATGCATATGGACCTTCAAAACCACTGTAATCACCTGTGGAGGAGCCTGTAATTTCAACATCATAAACCCTAATTAGATGAACTGGATTTGATCCACATTGAGATTTTCAGCACAAATTCTAGTAGGAATTAATTAATCAACCTCCTCTTTCTTCTCTTCAGGCTTGGAAGCCTCTTTCTCTTCCTTTTTTTCCGACTGCTCCGCCGGTGATTTTGGTACCGGAGAGAGAAGCTCGACCTGGCGATGGCTCTTCTTCTGGATCCTTTCTAGAACCTTCAACGGATCTGCTTTCTCTCCCTTCACTACAACCGTATGCGTCTTGCAATCCGTCTTAACATCATCAACTCCTAATCGAATCACACATTATTTTCCAAAAAAAAAAACATTAATCCAATCCTTCAATTGAAACAACAAACAGATAAATCAAAATGAAACACAAATCACAAACCATCAAATCCTTTGAGACATCGCCGGAGTTTGCTAGCACAGCCTTCACAATGCATGAACACTCTCAAAACAATCGGAGGAGGTAGAGACGACTCCTCTGATTCCTGCTTCTTATCATCGGCAGCCGATTTTGGCACTTCCGCTGCTTTCTGTACTTCCTGAATCAAATCAACCACAATCAAATCGAGAACAGAACATTGTAATGAAATGAAAGCTTGAAATCAAATGGATTGATGAGCATACCTCCACCATTAGCTCCGATTTTGAGATCAAATGGATTGAAGATTTAGGTTTAAACTTTTCAATCTCGAATACTTGCGGATAGAGTTAGAGACTAGAGAGTGAGTTGTGTTGTTTGATTACCGTTAGATCTAGTAGAGAGGGTCAGGGAAGCCATGTGCGTCATCGGAAACTGAGGTGGAATGGGGGTCGTTTCAACTTTCAAGTAGGGGTGGTGGACGGTACGGTCCAAACCGAAGTGGTTTATTTGGCTTAGACATTTGAAACTTATTTAAGTCCCGTCAATTGGTTTCAAAATTTTGAACGGACCAAATAAACCACTCCAATTGGTTTCAAATTTTCAATAGAATGTTTAAAATTGAGGTATTGTTTGACGATTGTTGAATGGTTTGATACAAAATAATTATGAGGTTGTCATGATATAGTGTAAAATGATTAAGAGACTCTTATTATATAGCAAAATAAAATATAATTATTTATAATAAAATTAGGGCACTAAATGGTTAGGGAAGCTCACGATACAAAATTATTCAGAGGATTTTAAAACTATTAAGAGACAGATTTTTTTTTGCTAAACAAAATTCACCTCTTAATGATTCAGAATCTACTCCTTAATGAAACTATTAAGAGGTAAACAAACAATCCCTCAGGATATTTAAAGATTTTTTTCAGTAGAATCAGCATCTTCAAGAGATCTTTCTATAATTTATTTAAATGAACAATGATTTTTGTTCCAATGGTTTGAGAATTTTTGTCTTTGTGGTTTTGAAATTACGATTTCGTCCCTATGGTTTGTAATTTATTATTGTTTTTGTCTCTACGACTAAATATGGTAAAATTTCTTCATTGACTTAGGGGTATTTTAGTCTTTTTAATTTATTTTTCATTAAAGATCAAGGGATTATATTTTTTATTGTACCAAACCATTAACTGTTTTTAGACTATTCTCAACAAAAAGATGTATGCAATTTTATTAATATGAATAAGTTACCAAACAAGCGTATGTAAAACCAAAAAAAAAAATCAAAAAGACTAAATTACCCTTAAATTAAATGAAGAATTTTAATAGATTTAGGTGTCGTTTACCCGGGTAAGCGCTTACCAAGTCACATTACTTAACTGGATGAATATGGCAAGGACTAAGAATCTTACCCGGTAAGAACGAAGGCAAGAATCGAGAGTCTTACCCGGTAAGTGAGGGCGATGACTCTTATCATGGTTAGCGCTTACCGGGATAAATTGTTGCATACGATGTGTTTTTCGTGAATAAAATCTTACTCGGTAAGTAAATGATAATGTTGAATTTTACCGATAAACGCTTACCGGTAAGTTTTTTGGTAAACGGCCTCTTAGTCGTGGGGACGAATACTACAATAAATTAAAAACCACGGGGACAAAGACAACAGTAAATTACAAACCACAAGAACGAAAACTAAATTTCAAAAGCGACGAAAATCACAATCTTTCACAAAGCACAAGAACGAAAAATGTAGTTCACTTTTTCTTTAAATCAGAGAACTGAAACTTAAAATGTCTAAACAGATTTATATTTAACCCAAACAGATTTTCTATTTTAAATATTTTAAAATAATTACATTATTAAAATACTCTATAAATTTATCATCTCAATATATTTTTTTTTTTAAATTATATAAAATAAATAATAATTCAACCTCATTAATGAGAATGAATAAAAAAATATTATAACCACAAGGGTGGTACCTGATTGGTTTGAGCTTGGCTCTAAAGTCAAAACTACCTGGAGGTCTCAGGTTCAAATCCAAGGAGGAATAAAAACCCCCTTGTGGCCACGGAGGTTCAAATGCAGTGACTCCGAGCTATCTGCAAAGCAGGTAGTCGCCCTAAGATTAGTCGGCTCGCATAGCGGGTTGAATATTCAGGTTAATAAAAAAAAAAAAAATAATTTCTTGTTCTATTTATCAAGTTGAAAAGAACTCTGTAAACTTCAAAATTTTCTATTTTAGAGAAATATAGAGAAATTGTTAGAGCAAAATAGAGAATAAAAACTTGGTTTTCTCTATTTTAAAGAATATATTGAAGATGCTCTTAAAACCATCTCCAAAATGGAGAAAGTGTGAGAGAAGGAATGAAATTCTCCAAATTTGGAAAAATCTCAAAAAATGATTACTTATGAAAGAGAAATTGTTTTTTTTTTTCTTCAACCAATGAAAATCGTTGAAATTAAACGTATAGGAGATATAGATAATATTATATGAAATATAATAAATATTTTAATATTATGATTCATATCGTAATCTCCAAAATGCATAAACTTTTGATTTTACAATTTGGAGAATATGTTGGAGATGCTCTGATTTATCCATGTAATTTGATTTTGGTTTTTTACAAGTCAATATTATTGTGGAATGTTGTTATAAATCAGATATATTTTTAAGTTTTTATACAGAAAATTTGGTTTTTTTGTCTTTAATTTTTCGTGAGAAATGTTATTTTATTATTATTTTTCAATTGATTTAATAAGATATGATAAAAATGAATGGTGAAAAAGTACATGAGATCCGTAAAAATAAGGTTACTGTAAGTCACTTCATTCTAGAGTTCTATAAAGTTCTTAACTTAGTGAAGTTAATGATGCGGAAAAAAAAAAAGACATGCTTTCCTTGTTTAACAATGGTGTTCGATCGACTTACGCACATCTAGGTGTGTGTATCGGGCGGGGCGACGGGTTCGGGTGGGAAAATCAAAAACCCGATCAGATTTCAGATCTGGAAATCAATCCCCAATTTTTAGATTTTGGATTTCGGATTGCTTCGGGTTTTGGATTGGTCGGGTTTTGGGTTGATGTCGCTTGGGTTCGGGTTTATCTATAATGCAAAATATGTATGTATCAATAGATTTAGAGGATTCATAAATCGATAGCATGCTTGAAAATTAGGGGAAAAAAAAGACCGACTAAATTTTTTAGAATTTTCAAAAGATAATTAGATAAATAAGTATATTTATATATAGTATTTAAAATATATATATGTATATATATTTTGGTTTTCGGACGGATCAGGTGGCCAAAAATCAAACCCAACCCGAACCCAAAGTTTCCCCAAAAGCTGTTTTCGGATATTCAGATTTCGGGGCATTCGAATTTTACATAAATATCTTATTTCGGTTCGGGTTTAGATTCGAATTTCAGATAATTCAAATTTTACACACCCCACATACATCTCAATTAATTCCAAAAGTCTTTATTATTTTATTTCAATAAATCTTTAACATATTTTTATAGAATATATAAACTAAGGGTCTGTTTGGTAGTTATTGAATGTTTTGGTGCAAAATGATTAAGTGGTCAGAATGATTAAGAGACTCTCATTATATAGTGCAAAATAAAATATAATTGTTTTGTAATTGTTTACAATGAAGTTAGGGCGCTGAATTGTTAAAGAAAATACATGATGCAAAATCATTCATATGATTTTAGATTAAGAGACAAATTTTTTTTTTGTCAAACAAAATTCACCTCTTAATAATTCTGAGGTTGTCTCTAATTGAAACTATTAACGAGGGAACAAACAACCCTTAAACTATTAATTAATAATTATAAAATTATTATATTTTGTTTTTAATAATTTTTATACAAGTTATTTATTTTGTTTTAGTAAGTTCAATTTTTTTAAATAAATAATTAAATAATGTTAATTGTTCAAAAATAAATAAACTATATAATTATCTCTTACCTTGAGATTAATTTTTTTTTAAATAAATTTAAAATATATAAATTATAAAATATCTTGTCTATTTAAGAAAATGTTATTTGGAGAACTTTATTGCGATAATTAAATGACCATTATGATTGTGGTATAACAAATAGTCAATGGATATCACGCGTACATGCATAATATAATTGTTAAATATGCTCATTTAAGATGTTCGTTCAACCTATAGTCTATTTTCAGTATTTGATATGTTACCCAATTTCATATTTATTTTCTTAACTGTTTACAGAATTTATACGTGAGTTACTTGTCTGTATGTCACCTACTTTGTGTTTTTAGCTTGCACAAAGAGAGTTAACATCCGTGCAGGCCCGTCTCTTGGCATGTTAAACGTGATCTTTTGAAATTTCGAGGCCAAGATTTACCTGTGCTTAGGGTGTAAACTATAGTCGAAATTGTTTTGGTTCAAATTATTAGCTGTTTGGTTTTAGGTTCAGATTTAGGTTTAGTTTCAAATTGTTGGTCGTTTAGGTTTAGCCTGTAACATCTCATGCCAACCGTACTAGATATTATCCTCTTTGTTCACACATCTAGACTCTCGATTTTAAAACGCGTCTGGTAGAAGTGGTATCAAGTCCCTTATAGGACAACTTTTTTCCCCTCCGCAACCAATGTGGGATCTTACAATCCACCCCCTTGGGAGCCCAGCGTCCTAGCTGGAACACCAGTCTGGCTCTAATACTATCTGTAACATCTCAGATCAACCGTATCATATGTTGTCCGCTTTGTCCCACACCTAAACTTACGGTTTTAAAACGCACCTAATAGATGAGGTATCAAGTCTTTTATAAGACAACATTTGTTTTCTTCTCTAACCAATATGGGATCTTACATAGCCCATTTTTTTCTTTAACATATATTCTCTGTTATCTGAATTATGCAAGGTAATATAAAAAAATTGGAACGTCTCTGCGTCCATGTATCAAACGATGAAGCTGCATAGTTTAGTGTCTTTATCAAACGTTATTTTTTATACTTATTAAAAAAATATCATTTGAATGATGATATTGTAACTCTGAGGGGCTGTTTGTTTGGCTCTTAATGGTGACATTAAGAGCCAACCTCTTAATCGGTAAGAGGTAAGGAGTGTTTGGCAAAAAAATAAGCCTCTTAATGGTTACATAACCCTCCTAACCATTTTGCATCCAATGGTTCACTCAACCATTCAGACTTCTATTTTTCCAAGATTATCCTTCCCACCCCTTCTTCCCAACCCTCTCTTCACGCACGTCGCTCCGTCTCYGGTAGCCGGTAGCCTCCACCATCTCCGTCCCCGTCTCCGGCAGCCTCCACCATCTCCGTCCCCGTCTCCGGCAGCCTCCACCATCTCCGTCCCCGTCTCCGG
>NC_037531.1:17552824-17554580 GCF_001531365.2 Cynara cardunculus var. scolymus | reverse complement strand
AGCCTCCACCATCTCCGTCCCCGTCTCCGGCAGCCTCCACCATCTCCGTCCCCGTCTCCGGCAGCCTCCACCATCTCCGTCCCCGTCTCCGGTAGTGACCGGAAAATAGCCTGTGACTCTCGCCGATGACCGAAAAATAGCCTGTGAGACTCTCGTCGGTTGTCGCTCGATCGGTGATGGTCAATGGTATTTTCGATTGTGAGACTCCACAGCTTCCACAGCTTCCGTCTCCGGTAGCCTCCACCATCTCCGTCCCCGTCTTCGGTTGTCGCTCGATCGGTGATAGCTTGTGAGACTCCACAGCTTCCATCGCCGGCGACCTTCCACAGCTTTGATGGTCGCCAGTCCCTTAACAGTAGCACAGCTTCRATTAGGTTTTCTTCCATTAGGTTTTCTTTCTTCAATTTTTAGTCGTTAGGTAAACCATAATGAAACTGGATGATCACTAAAAAAACAAAGAGGGTTAAAATGGTAATTTGCTTTTATTCAGAAAACAGTTACCAAACAACATTATTTCATTCAGCACTTAACCATTCTGACCCTCTTAACCCTTCCGACCACTTAGCCATTCTGCACCAAACCATTCAGCAACTGCCAAACAGCCCCTGAATAACGTTACAATAATTTTAAAGAGCTTACTACCACTTTCCTTTAAGTTATAGCTTATTTAGTATTAACTACTATTCATTATTAGTAATGAAGTAATTATTGATTAGTGTTAATGGTGAGGTTTCATTAATACTTTTTAAAGAATTTTAATTAATATATTGAATGTCTGGAGACTTTGTTCTCATGCATATCATTACTTGTATGTGATGTTTATTTAAAACCATTAATTATTGTAATTGTTTTTTCTAAACTTCCTATTTGCTTATACAAAGTCATATATATATATATGAGACTAATCAAATGAAAACTAATTAGATTGTGTAGATGTGAGGTCCAATATCAACCACAAATCAATAGATAAATTAAGAAATTTATAATTTTGGTTATTTTGAATTAAAATTTTAATGTAAGGACATTTTAGGTATTTTAAAACTCTCATATCTTCTCGCTCCTCTCTTCTCTCTCCATCCCCCATCCTCCGGCCTCCAGCCACCATCCTCCGGTGATACCACCATGGGCGGACCTAAGAGGGTGGCATGGGTGGCACGTGCCACCGTATTGTTTCGCGGCCGAAGGGTAAAAAATTTAGGTTTGTTAACGGTGCTACCGTATCGTTTTAGAAGGTGCTACCGTATTTCCTTGAAATCCAAATGGTGCAACTAAAACCTAAACAAAACAAAGTCTAAATAACCAAAACCATACTTTTTGTAATTATGTTTGGGTATATATTGACCGTTTTCAAAAGATGAAGACGCGTCGGGTATAAGTTTAGGAGTTGTTTATCGGTACTTAGGGTTGTAAACGAACCGAACGAACACGAACGGAGACTTGTTCATGTTCGTTCGTTTAACTTAACTCAACAAACGAACGAACATGAACGGTAAACGAACAAAAATATTTGTGTTCGTGTTCGTTCGTTTGGAAATAAGGTGTGTTCGTGTTCGTTTATGTTCATTCGTAAACATGCTAAACGAACGAACATAAACGAACGAGCTAAACGAACATAAAAAAATATTATTTGAATTCAAAGTAAATAAATAAAAGATAATATATTAAACTTAATATATAAACGAACATAAACAAACGAATATAAACGAACGGTAAATGAACGAACGTTCACGAACATAAATGAACAAACGAGACTCTT
>NC_037531.1:17530885-17552594 GCF_001531365.2 Cynara cardunculus var. scolymus | reverse complement strand
GTTCGCTGAACATTCGGTTCGTTTACAGCCCTATCAGTACTATAAAAAACATATTTTTTGTAATTATTTTTAAATGTATATTATACTATATTTATTATATGGTGCCACCGTTTGAAAAATTTTCTGGGTCCGTCCCTGGATACCACTGTGGTATCATAATGCAACTTATATGTGTTTGTGTATCACACTGAGGTCGTTTGTGTGGTCGATCGGAGATGTAACACAATGGTATCACAATGCATCTTATATGTGCTTGGAGTATCAAATTGTGTCTTTTGTTTAACAGAGTCAACATTTTTAGGTATCACAGTGGTATCACTGGAGGTTAGTGGCCGGAGGACGAATGTCGGAGACCGGTGGACTGGGGACGGAGAGAGAAGAGAAGAGAGAGGAGATAAGAGAGTTTTAAGATACCTAAAATGTTATTACATTAAAATTTTAATTCATAATTACAAAAATTATAAACTTTCTAATTTATCTATTGATTTGTAGTTGAAATTGGATCTCCCGATTACCACAAACTAGTCAGTTCTCCCTGAATGGATCCATATATATATATATATATATATATATATATATATATATATGAAGGATCGTGTGAGAATAAAAGTTATGGTAATAAGCATAAGAAAAGATATGAACCATTGATCACTTTTAATCTCATGTTCACCCATGAATGCGCTTTAGAAAAGAATTGAGATGGACCTCATTAGCGTTGACATTCAATTAAAATTGATTCAAAGATGAAAATCTCTTCTTATGTTTCTTACCATAACTTCCATTATCTCCTTATCTGCTTCGCCAATCTCACAACTTTTTAGGTAAAAATCTACACTTTTGATTCCCAATCTTGATTTTTGAATGACTTTGATTTTGTTTGGTTCATAATTGGTCAATGATTTTGTTTGGTTCATAATTGGTCAATGATTTTGTTGGTATTTGGTTTTATTTTGTTAATATGATAGTAAATGTAATTTTATTGTAGTGTGTACTGAATAAACGATTTAACATACATAAATTACTGATTTACCTTTATGTAAAGATAAAAATCAGTGTTTCAAATAAAACATAAAATATGTAGGACTAGTACAAGAACAAGTATATGCTTAAAATGTGTCTAAAAAATAATTTGATTAAATCTTCCTTGAATAACAACGTTTATACCTTTGGCACCGGTATAAACTGTTTATCCAAACACTCAAAAGTGTTTATTATCGGTGTCATTCCAGAATAAGCCAATAAGTTGTTTTTATAAGCAACCTAAACACACTCTTAATATTTGCTCAAAATAGAAAAAAGCAAAACATCATTCACATTGAATCTATGGGAATGATCAAGATTGGTATGGGTGTATGTACTTGTTTAGTTATATATACACAAATTGAATGATTTTTCCTTTCCATATATCAATTATGTCATCATTCTTGGAATCCAACAGATGGTCGAATGCATTCCACGATACACAACTAGTATTATGTAGGGTAAATTATATGAAAAAGTAACGTACTTTAACTTGATTATTATTTTGATAACGTATTTTCAAAACTTTCATTTTGGTATCTAAGATGTAAAGTTTTAAACATTTAAATATCCGGGTAAGAGGTTGAAGCATTAACCGGATACCATGTTGATATGACGAGTGATGAGATAAAATTGGATTGAATAGCAAATAATATTGAGTTGGATACCATATCACTCGCCACATCAGCATGATAACCGGTTATCCAGGTACTTAAATGTTCAAAACCTTACATTTTAGTATCAAAAATAAAAGTTTTAAAAATATGTTATCTAAAATAAAAATCAAGTTAAAATACATTATTTTTTCATACAATTTTCCCTATTATAAAACCAAATAATTTTTTTTTTATTTTTCGTTCATATAATTACCGTTTAATACCATTTAATTTCATAAATCTATGAAACCAAGCTTGTTTCTAAAAATGGCATCCCCGATGTGACCCACATTCACTTATTCCTTCCTACGAGCTTACAACACGCTAACCCGCTCCCTCTCTCCACCCTTAAATACCCCTTTCTCCCTTCCATCTCTTTCTGCAAATTCACACTCCCCAACCACCTCAAATCTCCGCCATGGCTGTTCCCGCTTCCGTCGTCACTCCGCCGTTGGTTGATGAATTGGATATCGTCATCCCCACCATCAGAAACCTCGATTTCCTTGAGATGTGGAGACCATTCTTCCAGCCTTACCATCTGATCATCGTTCAAGATGGAGATCCAACCAAAACCATCCGAGTACCTGAAGGATTCGATTATGAACTCTATAACCGTAACGATATCAATCGGATCCTCGGTCCTAAATCCAGTTGCATTTCCTTCAAGGATTCCGCTTGTCGATGCTTCGGATTCCTTGTCTCCAAGAAGAAATACATCTTCACCATTGACGACGACTGCTTTGTAAGCTCTCTTTCTCTCTCTCTCTCTCTCTCTCGCTCTCGCTCTCTCGCATCCCCCCAATTCTGTACCGAGTTGACTCATTGAATCCAGACTCACGAGTCGCGAGTTTTCTAGATCTCCATCAAAAAGTCAACAGTGGGATAAGACTACTGTTGCCGATGGCTATGAGAGGAAAAATAGATGCTCTAATCTCTAGACCAGATGCTTATGGTAGACTGTCACCAGATGGTGACACGTGTTGAACATCGAGGAAAGTAGGTGGAATATGTTCTAGTGTTAACCGTATGATTGTCGGTCGGTGGGACCGGTTGTAGATTTAACACTTTGAGAGTGGTGGCTATTGATGATCATTGGTCAAATAATTTTGACTTTTTGTGGTCCAAATACAGTTTACCCCAAAATTTGTTGACCAAGAATAGTAAATTAGCACCAATCAAGTTTAAATATATCAATTAGATCCCCGAAAACTAGGGGGGCTCATTACCCGATCCACCGTACAAATAACCCGACCCGACGTAACTCTACGACATGATCGAGTTATAAAATCTTTAAACCATAGTTTAACCTAACCGTAAGAATGGTGTCCAATTGGCTTGGGTTTGGCTTCAAAGGTTAAAAGTGTCTGGAGTTCCCATGTTTGAATACAAGGAGGAATTTTATTCCCGGATGGTCGTCCTATGATTAGTCGGCTCACATAACAGGTTGGATATCCAGGGTAATAAAAAATAAATAAACCATAGTTATTGTATTGTAATTGGGATAGTCATTTGAATCCAACCTGGTGAACCTATGTACTTTGGATTCAATATGATTGTAAAATTCCTGTTAGTATTTACATTAGACAATTACACATGACATACTCTGTTTCATATACATATATTTTCAATATATACTCTATGTCCTTATAACTCTTTCGTATATATGTTCAGTAAATGTGAACATATATATGCAAATTGAGAAAGGTAGTTGAATATGATGTACTTAAGATTTAAGGAGTATGGATAACAGATTTAAGAGTAGAGAAAACAACATATTCAAGGTTAGGAGAAATTTTGATGTACCAAAGTATCAACCCGACCAACTCGTATCGTACAGGTTAGGTTGGGTTGCACTTTGGTTTGGGTTGAGATTTTTCATACTGTAAATATGGGGTTGGGTTGTTAAAATGCATGCGACCCGATCAACCCAACTCGTGAGCACCTTTACAGTAAAACCCAATTTGTGGATCAGGTTCATCATGGTTAGCTTTGTTTTTGAGTTTTGATTTAAGAATGAAATAACCATCTTTTATTAATGTAACTTGTTGGAGAATATGTGAAACCAGCTAGATTAATGATTAGCAGAAAGAAGATAGATTGCATTATATATTGAGGAAAGCCGATGTGGGACTCGACCACGCCCCTTCCAACAGAGGCTAGAGAGCATAAATTTCCCCTGATTGTTGAGAGAGAGGCCGGACTTGTTCATATTGCTCAAGAGTATCGAGTCTCTAGACTGGTGAACATTAGCTTTGGTACCATGTGAGAATATGTAGAATTGCATTAGATTACTTTCCAAAAGAGCCCTTGAGGAGAGAATTAAGGTTTCATCATAATCAAGGAGAAATGCTCCAACTATAGTCAATATAAAATAGTGTTTCGGTTTCATAATATACCGAGGAGAAATGGTCCAAGTCTAGCCAATATACGAGGGTGTTTGGTTGATTTTCCATTAAGTCCTGTATGGATAAAGCTGTTTGTGTTAATTTGTTTGTATAGATCGGGACATTTTTTGTTTGACAGGGTTTTTTCATAGGTAAAATGAGCATATTTTTAATTGGGACAAACATGTTTGGAAAAAATTTGGCTACCCCTTATAAGCTTATTGAATAAGCCACTTTCGATATCATTAAGCCACTAGTCCACTACCAAACTGTCATGTATAGCTGACCAAATAAATTGTGGGTCTCATTAAGCTCATTAAGTTGCTAACAACAATCCCCAAGACTTACCAAAGGGCCTTTGGCCTAGCGGTATGTGAGTCCTTGGCCTTCTAGTAGGTCAAGGGTTCAAATCTCACCAAAGGTGAAGAGGGTGTGTGAGTTTATTTGTTTTATTTGTCGTATATAAATATTATATACTTAAAAAAAAAAAATCCCCAAGACATAGGGCCCGTTTGGTTTAACGGAATGTTTTTGAAGGATTTGGATTCGGGGGAAATTTTGAACACGAAAGGATTTGGAATATTTGTTATGTTTGATTCGAAGGAATTGGAATCGAATTCACCTTTTTGATAATTTATAACAACAAATTATAAATAGTTACAAAAATAATTAAATTACCTTTTATTAATTGATTATTACAAAACGAATGTTCTTAAGATATTTTAAAACATTATTACAAATAAATCTTATGAAATCCCGTGAAATACCAACTACCCACATGGAATTTCTAAATCCAATGTTTGTGGGATTTTAATTCCGCACTTCCCTTTAAGCCAGACGCGGGATTAGAATGGAATTCAATTGCATATCCCGCAAACCAAATGGCCACACAATTTTTAAGTGCGTGAATATTGAATTTTATTGGATTTTAATGAAGGTTGCTAAGGATCCAAGTGGGCAAGAGATCAATGCATTGGCACAACACATCCACAACTTGTTGACACCATCAACACCCTTCTTCTTCAACACATTGTATGATCCATATAGGGAAGGTGCTGACTTTGTGAGGGGTTATCCCTTCAGTTTAAGGGAAGGTGCCACCACAGCCATCTCTCATGGCCTTTGGCTCAACATCCCCGATTATGACGCCCCTACTCAGCTCGTCAAGCCTCGTGAGCGCAACACCAGGTTCACTTCTACACTTGAACAAATCTAAAACCTATGTTCAGTTCGAGTCTCCTCAGGGCCGCTGCGGATTCTGCTCGCTGTTATTTTCAATTCCCCGTGGAATTTTAGGGCGTGTTTGGTTGGTTTTCCATCAAGTCTTTTAACGGATAGAACTGTCTGTGTAGATCAGAAAGGTTTTTGTTTAGGATGGTTTTTCGGTAGGTAGAGGGGTTTTTAATACGGAGGGACATGTTTGAATTTTTTTTTGGCTTTCTACATAAAGCTCCCCTCTAAAAGCTTAGTGAATAAGCCACTTTTTATATTATTAAACCACTACCAAAAAGTCATACATAGCTAACCGAATAAGCTCACGGTCCCATTAAGCTCATTAAGCTGCTAACAAACAAGCCCTTAGTTAACCACAACGGTTGTGGCATAGTGGTTGAGGTCCTAAGGGGATGTGGTGGAGTATCCTATCTGCTGAAGGTTTGATTCCAAGCGTACACAACAATTGTGGCCACTGAGTTTATTAAGATTGATTAGATTTCTTGCGGTCACAATGTTGGGATTAGTCCAAGCATAGCCTGGGACGCCCTCCAAAAAAAAGGCCTTAGTTGAGGAATGTAGGAGCTGACCCAAACACCGATTACAGAAAAATATACTAATAACTTAAATGCTCCAATTTTTTGAAGTATATAATATTTATATACACCAAATATTCATACACGCTCCTCATCTTTTCTCGGGTTTTGGACCTTTGACCTCTTGGAAGCTTTGGGACTTGGGTCCACGTGTATCCTGAATACTAAAATGCTCCAAATTTGCAGGTATGTGGATGCTGTCTTGACTATCCCAAAAGGGACGCTTTTCCCTATGTGCGGGATGAACCTTGGCTTCCACAGGGAGCTTATTGGACCAGCCATGTATTTTGGGCTCATGGGAGACGGTCAGCCTATTGGTCGATATGATGACATGTGGGCTGGTTGGTGCACTAAGGTATGTGATCACATTGCATTTTGAAACGTTACGTTTGTGGATATGTTGGTTGTTTAGAAACAAGGTGACTCCCTTTCCCTTAGTTGAAAGCAATAAGTTGATCCAAAAAGACGTTTTTGAATCAAATAAAACAGAAATTATTGGTCAAGGGTTTCTAGGATAGGAGGTCACAAATTCCTCGGCTTGAATTTTTGACGTTCTTGCGAAACACATTTGTTGTGTGAATTGTGATTGTAAGACATCTGTCACTAAAGGGTCATCGGCCCAACGGTACCTGGGTTACCGGTAAACCTTAGCTTTCCATGAGGTCATGGGTTCAGATCTCAAAAACGTAAGGAGTGTATGTGAGTATTTGTCGTATATAAATATTATGTACTTCAAAAGAACTTTTTATAGTTGTTTTAAGGGTGTACTCGGTACGTAAATGAGATGACGGGCAAGAATGATGTGGACAGGTGAAAGAATTGTAGAAGGTTTTAGGTTTTCAATTTGACATGAGTGTTGTAGTAATTTATCTATCTTGTCTCATCCCCCTAATTTTTTGTTCACCTATTTTGGGCAATCCTGTCATGTCCCAGTCTAATGTCGTCAAGTCAGGGACTTCCTGAGGTCGTGCGGGTGGGTCGCATGCCCAGGGCCCACAAGAAAGGTGGGACCAATTTCTTTTAGTATACATCAGTAGGGATGCTTGGAAAAACGATTTTATATGAATTATTAGTATTTTTTGAATTCAATGTTATTTCTGATGATAAAAACAATACATTGAAGATCTTTTCCGTACTTATCGAGAGCCCTTTTTTACATCTCGCTCAAGGCCTTAAAATGTCAGGAACAGATCTGGCCCAAATGCGGTAACAAGAAGTTTTTGTTCTGTCTAGTCCACATACCGGTATCTTGACCAAAATTTGGTGAATTTGTAGGTGATATGTGACCATTTGGGGCTAGGGGTGAAAACAGGGCTACCATACATTTGGCACAGCAAAGCAAGCAACCCATTTGTCAATTTAAAGAAAGAGTACAAAGGCATCTACTGGCAAGAAGATATAATTCCATTCTTTCAATCTGTCGTTCTCCCGAAAGAATGCACGACTCCACAGAAATGCTACATCGAGCTCTCGAAGCTCGTGAAACAGAAGCTCGGCCCAATCGATCCTTACTTCGAGAAGCTTGGTGATGCCATGGTCACTTGGATCGATGCTTGGGATGAGCTTAACCCGTCAGCCGATGCTGCACCGGCCGTCAAGATCGAGTCAGCTCCTAAAGCCAAGTAGAAACGCACACGGGGTGGTGTTTGTTCGACTTAGCTCGCTACTTTTATGTTTTATCTCGTTGAAATAACGTTTCTTTTGGGACTTTCCGTTGTTGCCGGCTTTGATTAGTATCTTCAGTATATTGCAGAGTTATAACTTATATTTCTAGCCATGGATCTGTGATTTTATTGGTATCTGATACTTTTTTCAGCTCAATAACTTTCATCTGACCTGTCTAATTTAGAGGTGGCCAAAATTCGGTCCCGGGCCGGGCCTTAACCGGTCCCTACCGGGCCTAATCGCGACAAAAACCGGCGGTAACCGGTCCCGACATAACCGGTCCCGGTCCCGGTCCCGGTCCCGGTGATTTTCCTTGTAACCGGTCAAGGTTATTAGTAACCGGTTATCCCAACCGGTCCCGGTCCCGGTCCCATAACCGGTCCCGATCGGGCCTATTCAAAAAAAAAAATTTGATTTTTTTTTTAAATTTTTGGTTATTAATAAAATTTTAATATGTTATTAATATGTTTGTAATATGATATTTTGAATATGTTTTATTATAAATACATTTTACTATAAATACGTTTTGTTATATATATATAATATATATATACACGTTTATAAATACGTTTTGTTATATATATATACGTTTATAAAGACGTTTTGTAATATATATATATATATATACGTTTATAAATACGTTTTGTTGTAAATACGTTTAAAAATACACAATAAAAATACGGTTTATTATATATATATGTTTCGTTGACTTTCGTTGACCGGGCCGGGCCGGGCCGGGCCTATAACCGGTTACATAACCGGTCCCGGTCTTAACCGGTCCCGGTCCCAAAAAACGTCAAAAACCCTAACCRGWTCATAACCGGCGGTCCCTCAACCGGTCCCTACCGGTCCCGGTCGGTCCCGGTCCCTCTCCGGTCCCGGTCCCGGTCCTCCGTCGGTTACGGGCCGGGCCGAGCCCATTTGGCCATCTCTAGTCTAATTCGAAACAGTTTATTTTGGATTCCAAACAATTGCATAAAGTACCACGAAAATTGATGCTAAAAGAATGCAATAAACATACAAAATCGAAAACCGAACCAAATTAGTCAGTATATCCCAACAGAAAGTGGGATCCGGAGGTAGAATGTACGCAAATCTGATTGCTAGTAACGACTCTATACAACATGAGAATTGATGCTATGCAATGAACTTACAAAGTCTAAACCAATCCAAACGAGCCCCGTATATTGCACTAGAAAGTGGAATCTGGAGGTGTAATGTACGCAGATCTAACCTCTCATAACGACTGGATATACAATAACATGAAAATTGATGCTAAAAGAATTCAATACACTTACAAAATTTAAACCAAACCAAAGAAGCTCAGTATATCCCACGACAGAAACTGAGATCTAATCTGGTGGTAAAATATACGCAGATCTGACATCTATGAAAAACTGTTTATAAAATAAAATCTAGGGCAAAATGCACAAAATAACAACCTATTTCATAAATTCCTTATAGCATTGTACTTTTTTATTATTATTATTATACTAATGTACTTTTAAATTATTTTTTATTAATACATTGTACTTTGAAAATTTACCTATGATAACATTGGATAACTTTTTTGATTTAAATTTACCTATTATATCAGGTTTCCATGTCTCACTTTACTATCCACGTAGGTTGTTCACATGTACTATAGCTGATGTGACATTTCTTATTACAACATTATACTTTCAAAATTATTTTATCATTACATCTACCAGTTCTTATTACAGTATTGTACTTTTAATTTTAATATTTTATTATTTAGACATTTTACATATTATTTAGTAAATATATTAAATGAATTAGAAAATTTCTAAATTATTCATTAATATACCAATATTTATAAAACTGGTAGAACACAATTTATGTCACTAACATTTTTAAAAAGGAAAATTAACTTAAATGACCATATTCCACAACCAAATTAAGCTCTTAACCATTTCTCTCCGGATTTTATTCAAAACTCACCCTAAACTAAGGCTGTGCAAAAACCGAGAAAACCCGAAATACCTAATTAACCCGCCCGAAGAAACCCGAAACCGAAACCGAAAAACTGGCCCGAGTTAACCCGATGTCCGAATCCGAATATTACCTCGGGTATGGCGGATCGAGTAGGATCCCACGATCCACCCCCCGAACCCGCCCGAAACCCGAACTAGTTAGGGACTTAAAATTGGTCCTTTATTAGGTTATTAGTCCAGTAGTTAACAACCCTAAGTGAGACCCGTCTTGACTTCAATTATTAGTCCAGTTGTTAACAGTCCTAAGTGGGACCCGTCTTGATTGCCTCTTGCGACTCGTCGATCCCCTTACCCGAACTACAAAGTACAAACCGTCGGTCACTGCCGTCCGACGAAGACTGATATTCATCTTCTAGTAGATGCCACCTTCAATGCATCATTTCGTATGTTAGTGGATGATGAAATTTTATTGTAAAATGTTTAATTTGTGTGTGATACAAATATTGATCAATATTAGCAACTTATAGGCTATTAAACTGTTTGGAAATTAGCTTGAGGCATGAAAACCCATCATCCACTTATTGGTTTTATATGCAATCATCTGATAAGATCATATGCAATCACGTAATTAACGTGGACATTAATGAAGTTTCTATTTTGCATTTTCTAAGTGTTCTACAAAGCATTGAACAGTATACTTCGGGTTATGGCTTTGTACCCCGAAACCCGATCGGCTTATTCATTTTTGGGTATGATCCGACCCGACCCGACCAATGCACAGCTCTACCCTAAACGACAAAAAAATCAACGTTTTTTGACCCAAAACTCATTTTCAATGAAAACCCCAAGGTGGACACTTATGGATATGGCATTACTGGTTCTAGGAAAATGGATTTTGGGCCATAATAATTATGGACCTGTGGTTACAGACCTGTCTAAAAAAACTCTAGAATTTTGTCATTTAGTGGACCCACAATAATTGCGTACCTAGTGACTTTTGATTAAAGTCCAAAAAGAAATGATTAGGAGATCAATTGAAAAAATTAATGTTATAAATCATAGCAATTGAAAATGAAAATTATTAAAAATAATTTGAAATAAGTTTTTTTTTTTTTCATTTTAACCGTTTCATCATAATGATGTGTCATTCAAATCATTTTATTGAAGCCAACCAAGCAAAAAAAGAAGTAAAACAGTTGACCGGTTTAAAAAGTAACAGATTATCCATTGTTCTAACAAGTATATTTTTTAAAATACAATTTTTTAACAAAAAAATAATTTAAAAATACATTACTCTAATAAAAAAAAATTAAAATAAAATATAATAATAAGAAAATTTATAAACATAGATCGACATTTCACACATTTAACCCTAAAATCTATGGATTCAAAATGGAGAAGTTTCATGTAGGAACTAGAAATTGTTCATCTTCACCTCTACACTTGAATGCAACAATACCAAGTGCAAACATCACCATAATTACACCAATCCATGTCATGCTAATCATCCATCTTGAAACAGAACCACCACCGCCGCCGCCGTGTTTCACCGTCACAGGCACCGGTGAACTCATACAGGAACGGCCGGAAAGTTGATTATAGTTTTCATCATCGTTTTCAGAACCCTTATAAGAAAACTCTGTACTCACTTCATGCTCTCCGGCGACATCCAAACAACCACCGTCATCGGAACCCATCTCCGATTCTTCAAAAAGTCGTCTTCCCCTTAACCTGCCGTTGTCAAAATCAACCACTCGATCGTTGATTACTTCAATTGCTGCTCGATCGATGGTGCATCCGTTGTCCAAATCGCAGATTTGATCTTCCAATGGCGAAAATTCGTGCTGTAATAGTGACATGAGTTCTTTCGGAGAGTTGTCCTGCAGTTGAAAGAGACGATTGTCGACGGCGGCGGAATTCCGGCGATCAGATCTGGAAATGGATTGTTTGATGGAATCCCATTCCATTTCTAGGGTTTTTAACTGTGCTTGAAGTGGGTCTTGTTGTTGATCATCATATTTCATGGCGGTGGGATTTGATTTATTCAAGCTTGATGTGGGGTTTGAGATCAACTTTTTGTAAAGCCTGTTTTGATGGAGATTCTTGCGGGATGAACGACTTCGATTTGAATTTTCGTTAATTTGATTTGAATTTTGATTTCTACTGAAATTCGAATTATGCTTTTTGGGTTTTCCCTAAATGGGCTTTTTCAAGAACAATTCTTTTTGGATTGTTTTCGACAAAATTAATAAGCCCCTTCAGTAACATCTCACATTACATATAACACATAATTCATTCAAAGAAATACATGTTTTACACCACTTATGTTTCATAATACGAGAAACTAAAATACAAAGTACATAATCCAAAATTTTCAAAATACAAGTTCTTGTATTATATAACTTCAAAACTAAACACATCCATGAGTTGATCTTCTTATAGTTATACACACAGAGAAACAAAAAATGTTTATTTGTAGGGTTATTCAAAATAAATTTTTTATTGCTACATAAATTCAATTTGTGAAATGGGTAATTTAGTTTCATTCATATTTTGGGTAACGTATTTTTAAAAATTTCATTTTAATATCTAAGATGTAAAGTTTTAAACATTTAAGTACTCGGGTAATCGGTTGAAGTCTAATTAATTATAGATTTGAAAAAAGACTAATTTTAGATTAAAAAAATTATGTTACTAATTACGTCAGCAAATAATACTGAGTGATAGCACATCACTCGTCACATCAACATGATAATCGGTTAATGTCCCAGGTACTTAAATGTTTAAAACTTTACATCCTATATACCGAAATTGAAGTTTTAAAAGTACGTTACCTAAAATATTAATTAAGTTAAAATACGTTACTTTTTAGTATAATTTGTCCTTTGTTAAGATGAGGATTTTTGTTCCATCAAATTATTTAATATGCTGATTTTGGAGATTTTGGTCCAACTAGTTTTTCAAAAATGAAGAAAGTAAGAGAAGGAGGTTGAAATTCTTGAAATTTGGAGACTCACCAAAAATAATTATTTAGGAAAAGAGAGATTAATTTTTATTCTTATTATTAATGATAAAATATCCCAAATAAAATAACTACGTGTACCGTCATTGTGGTTTCATTTATGTTGTAGATTGAGTCCCTAATTTTAACTCTACTCACCAGAAATAATTCATTAGCTTTGGACTATTTTTAAATCCCAAATGAGTCCATATCAAAGAGGTTGTATTTAATGCCAAGCAATTGAGATAGCCCGTTTCAGTCAGAAGAGAAGTAGATGAGATAAACCCACGTTGACAAATTACGTTTTTCTGACTCGATGAACCCGGTTTCATATTCTCGACGAGTTCACTCAAAAGCTTCAATTGCGCTCAGGATTGACTTGAGTTCGATTTGTGTTTGATGGAAGGGATCTACAAAAGATAGTAAAAGTTGAATATGAGTTCGGATGTGAGTTTGATCTAGGTTTGGTAGAGGGGGTTTGGGTTCGATTTGGGTTCAATGGAGGGGATCTTAGTTCGATTTTGGTTCGATGGTGGTCAAAGAAAAACATGAATATAGTGGCAAGGGAGTTGATCTACAGAAGATGGCTTGAAAGTGGGGTGGGGGAAGGCGAGGGAAAGGGCAGTGATGTGCTGGGAGGAGGGAGTCTGTGAGGAGGTTAGATGGTAAAAAATGACCCAACCTGTTAACTCGTTTCGAACCCAATCCAAAATTAACAGATTGGATTGAAAATTTCAACCCATTTAAATAAATGGGTCAACCTTTCTAACCCATTTAAATAAATAGGTTAAGTTGAATTTTGTTACCTGTTTTCAACTCATTTAAAATATTATATAATTTTATTTTATTCTTAATATTATATATAGTATTCTAATTTTTAATTTTGTTTTATTCTTAATTAAAAATCCTACTATCGTGAGATAAAACTCCAAATTCCAATCGTCTCTATTACTCTTAATCATCATGAGACCTAAGAAAACCCTTTAGTCCATTATCGCCTCCAAAGTCCAATCCAACTTATTTTGAACAATTTTTTTGTTGTGGTTGTGTTTTATTCAAACTTTGAATTATTTGTTTGTATTTGTGGTTGTGTTTTATTCAAAAAATAAATAAATAGTCTAGTCCATTTTTATTTAAAATTTTAAAATTAAATTAGTCAACCTAGGTTCAATCCATTTATTTAATATGTTGGGTTAAGAAAATCGTAAACAGGTCAACCCGTTGTCAACCCATTTAAGTAACATATTGGGTTGGGTTGAAAAATTTCAACCCATTTAATTAAATGAGTTGGGTTAAGTTGAGATCTTCAACCTATTTAATAAATGAATTGAACCCGAATCCAACCCAACCTGACCCATTGTCATCCCTAGATAGGATAGGGATCAACCGGTTACATAAGTATTTAAATAATTTAAAACTTTACATCTTAAGTACTAAAATAAAAATTTTAAAAATACATTATTCAAAATAAAAATCAAGTTAAAATACGTTATTTTTTTATTTAAATGTATTTTGTCATTTTATGTATACAAACAACATCTTTATTGATTTCATTTGAAAACGAAACATGGAACCCCTTGATTCTAAAATAGAAACGAGCCTTCATTTTTTTCCAACAATTTGTTATTTATTCATTTTTTAAGGTCTCCGAGACACAAAGACCACCGCGGTACTAAAGCAGCACAATCCGGAATGGCGTCGCCGTCGCCATCGCCATCGCCGTCGCGGCCGTGCGGAGTTGCAGCAACTATTGATTTCATCGGCGAAGACCTCCTTCAAAACATAGTCGCCAGACTGCCGGCCTTTTCATTCGCCTCCGCCGCTTGCGTTAGCCGCTCTTGGAACCTCGTTTGCGATCGCGTCCTTTGTCGCCCCAAACTCTCCTCCGCTTGTTCCTTCAATTTTTCTCTCCATGTAAGCCTTAATTTTTGTACCAATTGTAAATTATATTCGGAACCCTGCCATTCGACGGTTTTCATTTATATCTCCCAATTATCGTTAGGTTGCTGTAGAAGAAGTGTTTAACAAAGCACTATCGGAGCCAATTCGGCCTCATTTTGCCATTGCTTCTATCGGTCCTTCGTTCGATTTGCAGCAGGCTCATCAACTCGTATGTTATTTATTCTTTTTTGGTGGCATCCACTCTTTGACATTGACATTTTCCTATTTCAAAGTTGATATGCAATTCCAAAATCTACATGAAATTTTTTACTGTATCAAACTTTATAAACATGAATAAGGGGCTGTTTGGTTGGTTTCCCGTTTAAGTCTGTCTGTGTGGATTAATATGTTTGTCTAGGTCGATAAAGTTTTTGTTTGGGAGGGTTTTTTCCTAGATGGAAGGAGCTTGTTTTAATTGGAGGGAAAGAAACTTGGCTTTCTACATGAAGTTCTCCCTAGAAGCTTCCTGAATAAGCCACTTTCTATACCATTAAGCCACTATCAAACAATCATGTATAGCTGACCAAATAAGTTGCAAGTCCTGTTAAGCTCATTAAGCTGCTAACAAACAGGCCCTAAGACGTGTGATGTTATTGTGCAATAATATCCATATCATGTACTAATCTGACATCAAAAATCAAAATAAGGATTTTCTTCCTTTCCTCGAAAATTTGATTGATTTCATGAATGACTTTCAGATTACAGCAAAACTAGGCTCCAAAGTTCCAGTGATTACTAATGTTCCCTCTGGAATTATTGGAAGGGATGCCATTTCCGACGAATTCAAAGAGGTTTACTCTTTCATCTACTTAAAAAGTTCTATCTTTACTGAGTAAGATTGGTTAAAAGATTCTATCTTTACTGAGTAAGATTAGTTGCTAAGTTACTAGTTGTCATTCATTGTCGTTAAGAAACTAAAATGAATGAAATAATCAACAGATTCAGTGGGAAATTACTGAGGAGGATGATGATCCGGGTGTTCCTCTACTTCAACCTGAGAGTGCAAATAGAGCAATCATGTTGATTGTTGGATTTCTACCTGGGATGAAAGTCGAAGCAATCCCACTTCTAAAGCAAATTGCGGTAAGAATCTCCCTTTGTTGAACAAATTGGAGATTTTTTTTCTGTCCAGTCATGTTGGAGAGAAGGGGAGGGGGTGGAATGAAGGTAAGGGGCGGACCCATTATGGTGCATATGGTGGCACGAGCCACAACTTCGTTTCTCCGATGTAAGTGTCAAAAAATTTAGGGTCGTGAAAGGTGTCATTGTACTCCGTACTATTTTGTTGGGTTCAACCGTATATTTTCTTAAACTACAATAATAACACAAGTTTTTCTTGGTAGAGTTGGTTTGCACGGTTTTTCTCCCCTTGCAGGCACGGGTTCAAATCCCATTTTGTATCATTTTCTTAGTTTTTAGCTTTATTATGTTTCTGAATTTTTTTGGGATAAAGACTTGACCACAGGACTCCACGTACAAAAAGCAAGCAACTAACCAACATACCAATTATGATTTTATATCTGGGCACTTTCCAGACGACTGAAAATATCTCTAGCTTCTTTTTTGTAGTCAAATGGTGTCACCACTTGAAAAAGTTTCTAGGTCCGCCTGCGATGAAGGTGGTTAACACTTGTAGAATATTGTGCTAACTTTACTTATATGCCTGTGGTTGTATTCGTATTTGTGTGTGTGTATATTATATATATATATACATCTGTGTGCTTCCAAAATTAATGGGAGTATACATACATGTATCAGGAACCACAAGTTGTCATGATTGACAGATTTATGATGGACATTAGGGAGTACTCAACTTCTATTTCTGGATGTAGATCCCCTGCTGCCATAATAATGTTTAGTGTAAGTTATTTACTCATGGTATTTGTGTATAGTTTATTAGGGCCGGTTCAAATAAAAGGGCCAAATATCGTGAGAAGGTAAGAAAGGAAGGTTCATATGTGAATCATTGAAAAGTTCCATTTGAAGATGCATATGTGAACCCATATGAATAAGATGTAACGTCGGTTCACATATGCATCTTCAAATATATTTTTTCTATGGTTCACATATTAACATTCCTTTCTTATCTTCTCACAATATTTAACCTTCTTATTTGAACCTCTTACAGTCTTACTAAACTATTAGTAAATAATTTTTTCATGATATGATATTCTTGTTTCAATTCTGATATGCACCGGAATTTATTAACAGACCTTCGAAGCAGGCATGAAATCTACTGTAGAAAAGATGGGTGAGTGTTGCATCGGAAACACATTATATTGTGCAGCCACACACACACACATACATACATATATATATATATATATAGTTACGTTTATTGCTTTTCATTGGTGTAGATTATGGTATGTCACGGGATACTGTCATTGTCGGGGATACTGCTTGCCAGTTCCTCTTTAGTAATGAAAGTTCAAGGAACACAACCACCATGGAAGAACACAGTTCTTCAGCAGTTGCCTTGGTATTTGCAGTGGACAAGAACAAGCCTCGTGGTAACTTCAAAATTACACTTTTACAGATATATCTTTTTTCAATATCTTCCTGCTCTATCATGTTCTTATTTTTTTTGGTTATCTTTCTTTATTGACGAATGATTACGTGTCATGGGCGGACCCATTATGGTGCGTGCACAGGCAATCGCTTCGTTCTTCCGTCGTAGTGTAAAATTTTTAGGGTCGTGAAGGTGGCACCATATTATTTTGTTGGATGCAACTGTATATTCTTTGAAACTACAATAATAACACAAGTTTCTTCTGGTAGAGCTGGTTTGCAAGGCTTTTTCTCCCAATCCCTGCACGGGTTTAAATCCTATTTATATAATTTTCTTAATTTTTAGCTTAATTTCATATTTATTATGTTTCTGAAAAATTGGGATGAAAGACTGGAACATATGACCTAACATACAAAAAGCAAGAAACTAACAAACACACCAATTATGATTTTGAAAAAAAGTATCCGTAGCTTTGTTTTTTATAGTCAATTAGTTCCACCACTTGAATTTTTTAAGGTCTGCCTATGATGATATGTGAAATACTTCTGGATAAAGTAGTGGGTTCTATATATTATGTAAGTCTGTCAGACTAGCTGCAGTTTTTTAGTTTACGAAGGATGCTTTTGAGTGTACAAAAAGTTGTCCCACGTTTGGCGAGACATTAGACAGGGACAAGACAGGACCTCAGTGGGACAAAACTGTCGTTTTTTCTATCCCACCAAAATAGGTGGAACAAAAATCACGAAAATCAGGGAGATGGGACAAGATTAGTAAATTACTGAACTATCCATCTCAAATTAAGACCCTAATACCTTTCACAATTTGTTCATCCGCCTACCTCAACTCTCGTCTGTTTAGTCACATTCGCATACCAAACGCACCCTAAAAAGACATGCTCACTTTTTCAAAGAAAGTAATAAGTTGATTTTTGTACTTTTTATAAAAATTTCATAGCTTTCTGAGTCTCTTCACTTCCTTGACTACTATTCATTAGCTTGGTCACTCAAATCTGTTTACTCTTTCTAATCATATATTTATCTATTGATTCTTGCCAGTTATGAAATTTTATTTATGTTCTTTGCACAGGTACGGGAGAAACTCAATTTAAAGCTGTATTATCAACCGGGTTGTCACCCGTAGGCCCGACGTACAAGGCGGCATCCGTCAGAGAGAAACATCGTGATTCTTTGACTTGGATCACTGCAAGAAGAGAAGGGTTACGTGAGAATATCGATGGTGAAACTATTATGAATCAAGTTTATGACGAAGTATGCTATTCTTTACCTTTACTTGATATGTCGGCTATTTCATTATAGTTAATGCATTACTTCGGTGAATATCAAGACCTTTAGGGGCGTTTGGTTCGCAAGATTCTGATGGAATCTGAAGGAATTGGAATGGTCAATTCCGCCGTTTGGTTTACATAGGGAATGAAATTGAATTCCGCACGATCCACCGTTCATGGATTTAGTCCTTCCATCACTAGGGAGAAGGACTTGAATTACATTCCATCCCATTTTCTTAAGAAAGAAAAACTGTCCCATATTATATAATATACATATATTATATATAACATACTATAGGGTTGGGTTCCGGTGAGAATGGAAATTATGGTGAGAAGGGTAAGAAGGGATCTCCACCCTTGGATCAATCCTAATTGAAGATCAACAGTAATGAGATGCACAAATCAATTCCTGTGAGAAGCGCAATTCATGGGATGGGGTGAGATTAAAGGTGATCAAGGGTCCAGATTCCTTTTTATGCTTCTCACTTTTTAACTCCTATTTTTTCAATTTCTCACATGATCCTTCGTCATATTGTGATCTTTCATCATATACCATATATGTCTATATGTATATAATATATCTGTACTTTACTCTTGATTTAGTAAAATGTAATTTACATATTTTTCACATTAACTATTAATTTTATTATCATTTAAAAAAATTTAGAGAAAAAATATATAGAAAACTCGAAGGGTATTTTGGTAATTTTTTATTATTTCATTTCAATTCATATAGCTAAATTTTGAAAACCAAACAAACAAATTCAAATTCATTTGACAAATTATATTCCTTTTCGTGTCAACCAAAGACTTGGTCAAACCTGTTAACATTCCATTTCAATTCCTATGACAAATTACATTACTTTAGAAAGCATTATGTGAACCAAACGCCCCCGCATATATTACATTATTTGGCATTCTATTGTCTCCAAAGTAATATGAATGAATCATGGTTCGACATTCTTTGGTTGTATTTCGTTTCTAAATTCTTTATGCCCGTCACATTTTTGGCCTTTTATGAATTATGACAGCTAGGAGACCGAATCCAGTTTCCTACTTTTTACATTGGTGTAACAAAAAGAAGAAAATGTTCCATTGGGCAGGATAAAGTGGGGTGGATGACCTCCTTAGCATTCCATGAGGTTCTCGGGTAAGAGAATAAATTTATTCATATTTCGTAATATCGTCCATCCTATACGTGATGACGAATAACATAAATTGCAACTTATATGTCAACTTACAAACATTTCAAAATGTGACCTTTTTTTGGAAATGGGTGATCCTTGGCTTCGCCCAGATGAATCACATGGCAAGTCGCGACTGTAGGCTTCACTTACAACCCTTAGGGGATGTTTGGTTGGTTTTCCATTAGTCTTGTATGGATAAAGTTGTCTGTGTGGATTAATCTATCTGTATAGATTGAGAAGATTTTTGTTTTGGAGGATTTTTTCATAGATAAAAGGATTGTCTTTAATTGGGAGAGACAGTTTTGGGAAAAAACTCGCTCTCTGCATAAAGCTCCCTCCCTTGAAGCTTACTGAATAAGCCACTTTTTATATCATTAAGCCACTACCAAATAGTCATGTATAACTGACCGAATAAGTTGCGAATCTCATTAAACTCATTAAGCTACTAATAAACAGGTCCTTAGACAGATCTCCAAGTGGCCACAAGCGCCTATGCAGATAGCAGGATTCTAACCCGGGTTGATTTTTATCATCCCTTTGTCTTTATTCACCATGTTACCACCCTTGTGGTTTAGAATATGACCTTTTTGGTCATGATTTATTACTCATTTTATGCATATATTATTGAGCTATAAGAATGTCGTCTAACTCTTCTTTTTTTTTTACCGGCAAGGGGTCTTCTTATCGTTATAAAATAAACCATGTACCTTTGCTTGAATAATTTTACTTGCTTTTGGTAGTGGGACAGTACACGACAAAAACGTGTTGTCCCACATTTGGTGTAACATTAGACTTGGGACATGACAAAACCTTGGTGGGACAAAAATGCATTTTCTTTGTCCCACCAAAATAGGTGGAACATAAATTACGGAGATGGAACAAGATTGGTAAATTAGTAAACTACCCATGTCAAATTAGAATCTTCTAGAATCCCTTCATCCGCCTACCTCACTCTTCCCCATATAGGCCCATCCGTATACCAAACGTTCTACTTGTTTGTTTTCAATATACTTTCTCGCTAGTTTTTCTTATTTTTCTCGCTCTATACTCACCATGTCTAGTCGTTGTCCCTTTTACTTGTTTGCTCACACTCTTGCAAGAGCCGGGGTTCTTCACTAGAACAACTTCTCTACTCTTCAGGGTAGAAGTCACGCGTGTATAGGGGTGTAAACGAGCCGAGTTGAGAAGTAAGTAATTCGAGCTCGGCTCGAAGAAATTACACTGAGCTCGAATAACTTTTTCAAATTATGGCTCGAGCTTGAATGTTTTTTGGATTATCGAACTTGAGTTCGATGATTGTTTATGGGCTTGAACTTATGATTGATTATTTTGTTTATTGACTCGAGCTCAATAATTTTTATATTTTTATTGTATGATTTATTAATATATGAGAATGTGTGGCTTGAAAAAGTGTATGCTCGAACAGTTTGGCTCAAAAAATTTGATCGTGTTTTTGAGCGAGCCAAGTCGAAGATTGGTGTTACCAGGCGAGGCTGATTAAGTTAAACGAGTTCTATTTTGCGTTCGAGATCGACTCGAGCTCAATAATTATTAAGCTCGAGCTCGACATAAATGTGCTCGAGCTCGAGTAGCTCGCTAAAAGCTTGACTCATTTACAACCCTAGGCGTGCACACCCCCTGGCACCCGGGGGACCCTACTTTCAAGTGGTATATACCGAGTCGGCCTCGTTTACTTAGTTATCTTCTGAAACATAAGAAGTTGGTTATTGTTACCTTCTTTCTGCAGGGATAACCAGGAGTATCTTTTTGTTGGTGATGTTGGCATCAAAACAGGCGATTCCTTTCGCTTTTACCACTCAGATTCCAGCATCGCTCTATCTTCAAACGCCACCGTTTCTGAACGTTTGAGATGTTTAAAGCAAGGGAGCACGACCGGAGGTGATACAAGGGAAGTGTTTGGGGGGCTCGTTTTCACTTGTTGTGGTCGGGGTGAGTCGTTCTTCGGCCAACCAAATGTTGACAGCTCGCCATTTTTGGACGTCTTCCCTGGTGTGACGTTTGCAGGGACATTCTGTGGCGGGGAAATCGGACGTGGTGATGTAAACCCTTATATTAAAGAATCTCAAGAGCAAAAGTCGGTATGGTGTTGCCTGCACGTATACAGCGCTGTCTACTTAGTCATGTCTTACACTTCATCGAAAGGGAGTTAAGATGTTCACGTGTTGGATTTTGGTCAGAAACAAGGTAATGCCTTCTTTTATGCTCTCTTTCTTCGCTTAGATGCTTATTTTTGTTAGCAGCTTGTTATATTTGCATATATATATATATATATATATA
>NC_037531.1:17502369-17530030 GCF_001531365.2 Cynara cardunculus var. scolymus | reverse complement strand
ATATATATATATATATATATATATATATATATATATATATATATATATATATATGCGCGAAGGATCGTGTGAGAAAGAGAGTTAAGGAGAGAAGCATGAGAAGGGATTTGGACCCTTGATCACCTTTACTCTCAAACTGGCCCATGAACCACGTTTGATATGGGGATTAATCCGGTGCATCCCGGTGCATCTCATCCTAATGTGCATCCAAGGGAAGAGATATCTTCTTATGCTTCTCACTTTAACTCTCTTTCTTACCGGACAACCCTATACTATATGGGGTCAAGTTCAGGGAAAACCGCAAAAGATTAAAAAAGTGAAGAACACCCCGATAACCGTTCATCTGGACGGTATGCACATGTGCATACAAGTAATTTATAAGAAATTTGTTTGGTATGCACATACGTGCACAAAAACCAAGAACGAACTTCAATTACTTGTATGCACATGTGTAAAATGTCTAGATGATTGAATGTGCATACAAGTAATCTGTTAGAAATTTGTCTGGTATGCACATGTGCATATCATGTACACGTGCATAAAAATCAAGAAACAACTTCACTTGTATGCACATGTGCATACCGTCCAGATAAATGGTTACTAGGATTTCTCAATATCATCTTTTTGGGGTTTTCCCCTGAACCCCGCCCTCTCTCTATACACACACAACAGTTGTTTTGTAGTTTACCGGAGGTTATGCTTGTCGGTTTTGTTATTTCGGATAAGTTTTTAAGCATTGTCTATGTTCGACTTGATTTCCCTATTTTTCTATTGTACTTCTAGTTTGTACTAGTGATGTGGGGGACCGGGCCTTGTTATGGGAAGCCCATTATCAGGCGAACAGAAAGTGACACGCTTAATCATGCATAACTTTTATTACGGGTCTCCATTTCAGGCCAACGATACATCGATTCAAAGCTTAGGAGCAAGGGCCTACGGGATTTTTGAGACCAAAAAACGTCCTTTAAACATGTTTCAGGATTCTTTCGTCTTTTTTAGGTATTTTTCATTATGTGTTTGGGCTTCTATGGTTGGCCTATCATCTCCTTTCAATCCCTTTTTTCGGGGGACTCTATTTATATGCTAAAGAAGTAACCTGGATGTGGTCAGTGGTATAGTAATAGAAAGTTCGTTTTCCATCCAAATTTTGAGTGCCTCCGAATTCAAGTTTGAGCCTAAAGCTTGCCTTTCGATTAAATCAAGAAGATTTAGAAGAGGTGATTCTTGGGTATTCGTTGAATCAGTAGGTTTAATCTTCGGTTCGGTTATCATATGATGCATCAACTGGTATTCTAGGTACCCTTGAAATGTTGTAGCCATAGATAGCAAGTAGCAACTGTTTTGCTTACCCGATCAGAGATGTTGTTTACCAAGACCCTCTTGCTTGACTTGGTAAGCTAAGGGAGGGCACTTAGGGGATGAAGTTTTCTGTATAGATTAATCTGTCTTGTATAAATTGGGAAGGTTTTTGTTTGAGAGTGTGTTTTCATAGATGAGATAAGAGTGTTTTTTTGATAGGGAGGGGTAGGTTTGGAAAAAACTTGGCTTTCTTCAATAATCTGCGTAGAGCTCCCCCTAAAGCTTAATGACTAAGCCACTTTCTATACCGTTAAGCAACTAACAAACAATCAGGCATAGGTGATGGAATAAGCTGTGAGTCCCATTAAGTTTATTAAGATGGCCCTTACTCAGAGTCGGTGCTGACCCAAACTGCACTCTTATCCTGCAAGCGTTTACCCAATGAATCATGCATTCACCATACTCTAATCGGCCTCTAGGAGCAATTAAGTTTCATTAAGGTAAGCCCACCATAACTGGTACTCTGGTAGTGATGGTGTATGTTTTTTAGCAGCTTAACGAGACTCGTAACTTTTTTTTGTTAGCTATACATGATTATTTGGTAGTGGTTTAATGATATAGAAAATGACTTACCCAGTAAGTTTCTAGGTAGGAGTTTTATGTATAGAACTCCGGTTTTTTTTCTTTCAAAATATGTCTTTTTTAATTAAAAACACGCTTCTTCCATCTATGAAAGACACTCAAACAAAAATCTTCTCGGTCTATATAGACAAATTAATCTACAGACGACTTTATTCATACAAGACCTAATAGAAGAACCAAACAAACAACCTTTAGTTGTATTCAAGAGTTCGGATTCATTTCGCTATAAACTTGAGGTAATTTTTTGAGTTTACTTTTCAGGGTGGGAGAACAATGGTCTTAAGGCCACTGATTTGACATTGCCACCGCAAACACGATGCTCGTTGCTGACGTTGGGTAAAAGTTTGTTTCGGCTAAGGATCGGAGTTTTTTCTTCTTGTTGAACCGGGCTCCGAATGACCGGATTTAATCGATCTGTGTGCATCTCTACTTGTAACAAAAACAAAAAATAGTATGCAAAACATTACTTTGAAGTAAGTTTCATTTAAAGGCTAGGTCTTTGAGCTCCATCCAATGGATTATCAGTTTGAGTCGCCTCAGGCTCAGGGTAATCGGGATTTTCCTGATTGTTATCTTTAAGATGATATGAAATTAGTCGAGGTGTGCATAAACTGATCAAGACATTCATGGTTAACAAAAAGAATTTTGTGATTCTTTTTATGAGATAAGAAATTGCATAGAAGTTGATTCTTATTTAGAAAATGACAAATTGCATGGAAAAAATAACATATTTTAACTTGATTCTTATTTTGGGTAACGTACTTTCAAAACTTTTATTTTGGTATCAAAGATGTAAAGTTTTAAACATTTAAGTACTTGGTTGAAACATTAACCGGTTACCATACTGATGCGACGAGTGATGAGATGAAATTGGGTTGAATAGCAACTAACACAGAATTAGATACCACATCACTTGCCACATTAGTATGCTAACCGGTTAATATGTCAACCGGTTACCCGGGTACTTAAATATTTAAAACTTTACATCTTAGGTACCAAAATGGAAGTTTTGAAAGTACGTTACCCAAAATAAAAATCAGGTTAAAATACGTTGCTTTTTCATGTAGTTTACCCTTAGACTTGAGATACTAAATACTTATTCATAACGATTTTCAACAAGTAAATATAACTTCATAAGATAAAATATCACCTTTTTTTTAATCATTTTTCTTTTTAAAATAATTTTTACTCTTAATTTCTACCGTTGTCACTTACTATCAAATCTCGTATTTATTTACCGAGTGTTACAATTCTGTTTCAGATAAAATTCAAACACATGATTTATCAGAATTTATATCCTCTCGAACCCAAAAAACGACTAGAGTTGTTGACCAATAGTCGAACAAAAAAAACCATATTAGAGAAATATATTTTATGGACCGGTTCAAATAAAAATACTATCGTGAGAAGATAAAAAGTAAGGAATTATTAAAAAAGATCAATTTGAAGATGAATATATAAATATAAAATGAAATTACAGAATATCCATACGGATTCACATATGAATCTTTAAATCAATTTTTCAGTGATTCACGTTTGCACATTTTCTTATTAGAACATCTCCAACAGGTACGCTAAATTCTCTTTTTCCAAATTTACAGATTTTTTTGTTTTATTTTTTTCCCTTTATTTAGAGCAGAAATTAACATAACTGTTGTAACAAGTTTTTCCCAGGTCTCCCAAGTTTTCTAAAATAACATAACTATTGGAGATGTTTTTACCTTCTCTATGTATTCAATCTTTTTTATTTAAATTTTCCCACCGTATTTTTATAAATAAATACAAACATTTATCGATCTTTTATAAATAATTATCGTTTTTTAAACTAAAATAAAGTAATCATTCGTTCTAAAAATGTCCACAATGAAACATACATAGTTTTAACAGTGTGTAATTATTATACTTTTTAATTAACTAAGGGCAAATTGCATAAAAAAGTAACGTACTTTAACTTGATTCCTATTTTGGGTAACGTACTTTCAAAACTTCCATTTTGATACCTAAGATGTAAAGTTTTAAACATTTAAGTACCCGGGTAATTGGTTGAAATATTAACCGATTATCATGCTGATGTGGGGAGTGATGTGGTATTCAACTCGATATTATTTGCTGACGTGGTCAGTGACGTGGATTTTTTAAAATCTAAATTTTTTTATTTTTTTAATCTAAAATTAGTCTTTCCGGTTTACCCGGTTACTTAAATGTTTAAAAATTTACATCTTAGGTACCAAAATAAAAGTTTTGAAAGTACGTTACCCAAAATAGGAATCAAGTTAAAGTACGTTACTTTTTCATGCAATTTGCCCATTAACTAAATGACCCTTAATTTTAGGGGGATAAATTTTACCCGCCTCATAATTAATGGTAGAATGAGAAACTAGACATTTAATTTTGAAAATGAACATTTAGGTGACGTTTGTTTTTTAAGAGGTGTTGAAATTTGAAGTCGTATTTCACTTCTGATTTATAAAAGCTAATGCTGAAGTCTGAAATTTGAATCAATAAAACTGTTTGTTTTTTTTTTTAATTGATAAACGTCTGAATTTATTTAAGAAAATTATAGTATTGAATTTATATATAAAACTTATACAATTTCACATATTTATTCATCATCATTCCGAAGTTTACATCTAAATTATATAACTAACATTCATTTAAACGAAAAATAGTCATTAACAATATTTAACACTTTTAAATACTATTTAGATACATCAACTGAGAGAGGTAAGGATTGATTTGGTAATAATCGATTGAGAGAAATGATCAATTATGGTTAATACAAGTAGTTACTGAGAATAGTGATGGAGTATGGAGTTATGGACGAGTTATTAAGTGTCAGTGTTACGTGAATGAATTCAATCAAGTTTCATATATCTGTTCGTATTATAATTTAGCAACTGAAAATAAAATTACAGAAAATTTAAAAATCAAAATATGTCGATTATGTTTTATTATTGATTAAATTTTAATTAATAAATAATTAAAAATAAGTTGGTATGGTAATGTACTACCATGGTATACAACTTCTAATACCACGTATCAACTAAGTTTAGATAGTTGGTATGAGATTACTGGCTAATTATATTGGTACCAACAAAAATGATGTCAATTAAATTAGTATGGTTGGTAGGGGTGTTCATGGGTTGAGTTGATCGGGTGGAAGACATTTGAACAACTCAATCCAATGTTTGCGGTTTGGAAAATCTTAACCCAACTCAACCCAAAACAAAGTGCCACCCAACCCAACCCAAACTGTACGGGTTGATTGGGTTGATACTTTGGTACATTAAAATATTCTTATAACCTTGAATATATTATTTCTTTACTCATAATTTCTTTTTTCATCATCAATTATTTGATACAACTTATCCATACTTCTTACATGTATCACAATAAATTAATTTTCTCAATTTACATATATATGCTTACAGTTACTGAACATATATATAAATGAGTTATATAGAGATGTGAATAGATTGAAAATATGTGTATATGAAAAACGTACATGATAGTGTAATTGTCTAATGTTTATATTAATAGAAATTCAACAATCATATTAAATCCAATAAATAAAATAATACCGCGTTCATTGGATTGAATTGTGTTCAAATAATAGTAACCCAATACCTCCGGTTTGAAAATTTTTACAACTATTAGACATTGAATTGCTTCAAGTTAAATTATTTCGTGTTTGGTTGATCGGGTTGGTCGGGTTTTTGAGTACCTCTAATGGTTGGTATTGAAGTCGGTCGATTTTTCTTGGTACAAATTTTAACACCTCGACTTATTTTGGGATAGAGAGAGTATAAAATAAAACAAAATAATGAATTTATTAATATTAAAGTACAAAAGGGTAATTATGGAAAGTAATTTATAGTGGGGAGTTTGCCAAATTGGGATGACCAATTTGCAACAAGCATTTGCCATAAATAGACCCAATGGACTTACACCTCCACCTTCTCACACATACCATAAATAGACCCTGCATCATCAAGTTGTACCTTATGCAACAATTGGCATTTTCCTTCAAGTGTGGGTGGACCCCACCAGAAAAAGAACCAATCACAGGGGGTTCAAAAAAGTGATGTGTTCTTGTGCTGACACGTAGCAAAGTGGGACCAGATGAATTCATTAAAATGGATCACCAAAGTGTTAAGGTATCATTTCCCTTTCCTTCACCTTTTCCCTCTTTCACTTTCTCTTTTGATTTAATGCATTTCACCCCCAACCCCACCCCTCGCCTCCCCTCCCCTCCCCTCCTCTACCCCTACCCCTACCCTCCTCCATAATTATTATTCAAATTTTTTATTTTTATTTTATTCGAAGAATAATTATCTGATTCTGATTTTTGAAACGGAGTACGATCGATTGATTTTTGGTTTCGAAACCGGTTTTAAATGGTTAAACACAGTAACAACAGAGCAACGTGTTTTTATGTTTTTGTACACAAATGTATTTAAACAGTGTCGGTTGTGTTTTCGTATATACATTTGAAGTTACTGAAAGAAGTTCTCTACAAATCTTTAGATTTTCAATGGGTTTGAAATTTCATATTGTTTCGAAATTTACATAACGGTTTACCGTCACATTTCTATTTTAAGTTTATCTTAAAACAAGTGTAAACTGATAGTTATTCAGAGCATCTCCTACAGCTACGTGATTTTCGAAATATTGGAGATTTGAGATAACTTTGCTCCAACAATTATGTTAAATTCTGCTGTAAAATAGAGAAAAATAGGAGAGAGAAAGAATAAATATTAAACTTTGAAAGAAAATACAACATAAATGTCACTGACCACGTCAGGAAATAAAAATAAGTTGGATACCACATCACTTGCCATATCAGCATGATAACTAGTTAATGCTTCAACCGGTAATTATCCGGGTACTTAAATATTTAAAACTTTACATCTTAAATATAAAAATGAAAGTTTTAAAAATACGATACCTAAAATAGGTATCAAGTTAGAATACGTTATTTTTTCATACAATTTGTCCAATAATTTAATAACTTTGTATCAATATATTTACTATAGAAAAAAACTCGTGCACATTATAATAAATTTTTTGATAAACTACAAATTTAGTCCCTGTAATTTATCAAAAACAATACTTTTCGCCTCTACAGCTTCGGAATTACAAAATTACCATTAGTTGAGATGCATTTTCATCATTTTATTGATTTTTTTACCCAATAAAAATCGATTTCTATGATTGGATAAAATGACAAAATTAACCCTCGTTTTTTTTATTAACCTGGATATCCAACCCACTATGCGAGCCGACTAATCCCAAAGTAACCACCTGCTTTGCAGTCTTGCAGATAGCCCGATGTCAACACATTTAAACCTTTATGGCCACAAGAGGATTTTTAATCCTCCTTAGATTTGAACCTGAGACTTTCAGGTACTTTTGACCATTGGAGCCAAGTTCAAACCAACCAGACACCAACTTTGTGATTACCCTCGTTTTTTAACAACTATAAGATAGAAGGAACGTTGTTATAAACCACGATAACTATCTTATAATTTTTGAAACTATAAACAGAGAAGGGATTTTGAATATTTGGAAAAGAGTTTGACCATGAAAAGTCAAAGGTGTTTTGTTTAGGGTTATAAAAGAGAGAAGAGATGAGAGAGAAAGAGAGAGAGAGAGAGAGAAGAGAGAGAGAGAAATGGGAAAAGGAAGGTTAGAGCTGAAGAGAATAGAGAACAAGATAAACAGACAGGTTACGTTTGCAAAGAGACGAAATGGTCTTCTCAAGAAAGCTTACGAGCTTTCTGTTCTCTGTGATGCTGAAGTTGCTCTCATCATCTTCTCCACTCGTGGCAAGCTCTATGAGTTCTCCAGCACCTCCAGGTGATTTCGAAACCCTAATTTATCGATCGAATCATGCATCTGCACACATTCAAAACCCTAATTTATCGAATCATGCTTCTGCGCACATCCAAAACCCTAATTGGTTGAAGATTTCTGATTCGTATCGTCAATTTTTGTTGAAAAGCATGCTGAAAACACTCGAGAGATATGAGAAATGCAGTTTCGGGCCACCGGAACAACGAAAACCAGCTAAGGAGGATCTCCAGGTATGCTCCGCTGACTTTTTGCTCAAATCTGAGTCGTCTTCAACTTCAACAAAAACCTAATTACTCTTCCAAACTATACATAAACATTCATTGTTGCTTAACAAATGTTTACCTTATCGAATGAACATGACAAAGACCAATAATTTTACCTGGTAAGAACAAAGACAAGAACCGAGGTTCTTAACCGGTAGGATGTGGTGAGGACTTTTATCATGGTTAGCGCTTACCGGGTAAATTGTTGCATACGATGTTATTGGTAGACTAAATTTTTACCCGGTAAGTAAGCATAACTGTTAAAGATGCTCTCCAACAACTATGCTAAAATAGAAATAGTTAGAGAATTTGAGTACTTTAAATGTTATGTTATAATGTATGCTAAAATAAAGAAAAAAAAATAAAAAGACGTAAAAATCTTCAATTTTGAAGAAATTTCTGAAACAGCAGAACTAATATTTAATTCTTTCTCACCACTATGAGATATTGAAATTAAGTATTTAAGAGAGAGAAATAATATATTTATTGATAAGTAGTTGGATGTGATTTTAACTTTTGATAATCTGTTTTAGAAAAATTATAGCATAACTATTGAAGATGTTTCTTATAGATGTACCAAAAGTAATAGATCAAGTAGACGTATTGTTTTTAAATTAAATAAAACTTAAAAAGTTTATATTATATATAAAGTCTTCAAATTAAAACAATACATATATTTTAAAATAACAAATTGATTATGATATACTAAAAGGGTACTCGCGCAATGCAACGAGATACATTTCGATTTTAGTGTTTCATTTTTTTGTCTTAGTCGATGTTATAATACGGTTTTTTATGTGGTTTTGAGAAAACGAATAATGTTTTTATTTTTGAATAAAATATAAATATGAAAATATCATAAAAATAAAAAAATATTAATATTAGTACCAAACTAACGATTTAAAATTTCTCATTTTTTGTGTATTTCATTAATTCATTTTTTTATTTTTGGTATATAATATTTTTTTATAAAAATAATAATAAAATATTTTATTAAAATTCAATTATTATCCTAATTATATTTTAGTTTTTTTATATTTAAAATAAAATATTTATCCTTTATTTGATTATATTTATTTGAAGTTAATTATACGAATTCAAACATGAAGCTTTAATAAATTGTACTTACGCATAATTTACTTGTAATCTTGAATTTTAAGTAATATGCATCAATAAACAGTACTTCATGCATAAAAAATGGTTTTTAAGAATTTTTGATCAAATATTTTATAATATAATATAGATAATTCTCTTAAATAGAACAATTTTTCTAATTAACATTATTAAAAAAAAAAAAGATTTCAATCACTTATTCATAATCAACTTTCTCCATAAAGCCATTCTCAATAGCTATCAAAGCTAGTCAAAAGCCTAAATCTTATAATTGAGTTAAAACATATATAATAAGGCTGAAACATATTTAGGGTTGTTTACCACAATGATCAAAAATCTTACCCGATAAGAAGGAACATCAGCCGAGGTTCTTACCCATTAAGTGAAGGGAAAAACTCCTATCTAGTTAGCATTTACCGGGTAAGAGACACTTACAAACAATCTATTTTGATGACAAAAAATATTACCTGACAAGATAAGAGAGAGTGATGGCTTTTGTCCATAAACACTTATCCAATAAGTATCAGTAAACAGTCGCTCCAAAAAACCAGTTGAAATATAAAAAATTGATACGATTTGTTACAGAAGTTTCTTAAATCCATAGAGTTCTCTTCCACAAATCTATATGACGCCAACTCTTATTATAAAAGCCCTCAAGCTCTATGAAGTGAGGGTTGACAACATTTAATTTAGATATAAAAAAGATATGAAAAAGGGTAAGGAGAAATGGTGATGAAGGTTTAAGCAACTATTTCATGTAACTGTAACTGTAACTAAAAGGTTACTCGTTCAATGTAGTAAAATATATCTTGATTTTAATATTTTATTTATTCTGTCTTTGTAGATGTTTTAATACGGTATTGTGGTGTTGAGAAATGGATAATGTTTTTATTTTTGAATAAATATATCAATATTAATATCAAATTAACTATTTAAAAGTTCTTGTTTTTTGTATAATTTCTTTAATTCAATTTTGTATTATAATTTAATTTAGATTTAATAACAAAATAATTTATTTTTGATTTGATGGTATAATGTTTTATAAGGATAAATCATTAAGTATTATGTTAGAACTCAATGATTATCCTAATTATATTTTAGATTTTTTATATTTAAAATGCAATGTTTATCTTATATTTGATAAAGTTTATATGCAGCTAGTTACACGAATTCAAACATAAAGATTTAATAAGTTGTAATTACGTACAGTTTATTTGTAATCTTGAATTTTAGTAATATATGCATCAATAAACGATACTTCATGCATAAAAAAAAATAGTTTTTAAGAGTTTTTGTCAAATATTTTATAATATACTATAATGATACTCGCACAATGCACCGTAATACATCTCGATTTTAATGTTTTGTTTTGTTTTATTTTGTCTTCGTCGATATTATAATACTATTTTATGTGGTACTGAAAAAATGATAATGTTTTCATTTTTTGAATAAAATATAAATTTGAAGGTATAATATTTTTTTTAAATATACCGATTTTAGTATCAAATTAATTTTTTCATAGTTTTTGTTTTTTACGTAATTTTTTAATTCCATTTTTTTATTATAATTTAGATTTAATAATGAAGTTATTTATTCTTCGTTTAATTATATAGTTTGTTTTATAAAGATAATAATTAGTATTTTGTTTTAGTTCAATAATTGTCCTAAATATATTTTAAATTTTTAAATTTAAAATGGGATACGTTTTCAGTATTTGATTATGTTTATCTGCAGTTAGTTATATGAATTCAAACATGGAGCTTTAATAAGTTGTACATATGCATAATTTACGTGTAATCTTGAATTTTAAGTAATATGCATCAATAAACAGTATTGAATGCATAAAAAATTGTTTTAAAAGTTTTTGTCAAATGTTGTATAATATAGTACTAGAAGGGTACTCGTGCAATGCAGCTAGATACATCTTGATTTTAATACTTCATTTTATTCTTTATCTCAGTCGATGTTATAGTATGGTCTTATGCGATTTTGAAAAAACGATAATGTTTTTATTTTTGAATAAAATATAAATTTAAAGATATCATAAAAGTTTGACAAAAATATATCGATATTAGTATAAAATTAACTATTTAAAATTCCTATTTTTTATGTAATTTTTATAATTCAGTTTTTTTATTATATTTTTTTAGGTTTAATAATGAAGTAATTTATATTTGGTTTAATAATATAATTTTTTTATAAAGATAATAATTAATTATTTTGTTAGAACTCTTATATTTTATATTTTTTATATTTTAAAATAAGATGTTTATCCTCTAATTGGTTGTGTTTATCCGTTTATTAGTTATGCGAATTCAAACATGGAGCTTTAATAAGTTGTACATATGCACAATTTACTTGTAATTTTGAATTTTAAGTAATATGTATCAAAAAACAATATTTCATGCATAAAAATGGTTTTTAAGAGTTTTTATCAAATGCTTTATGATATAGTATAGCTATAGATATGTTATACTCGGTTGACTTTTTATTTCCAAAAGTCAAATTTGTTACTCTGCTTGACTCCCCCAAAGTCAACCTTTGATTACATTCGTAGTTTGATGAAATTGTTCGATTGTTATCTTTTATGTTTTACGTGTGATTAGGAACAAAGCAGCTACCAAGAATACATGAGGCTTAAAGAACGTTACGACGCCCTGAAACAACTCGAAAGGCAAGAACCCTACTCGCTATACGCACTCGTAATCGAATAAAAATCTCGTCCCCAAACTCCATGTCCTGTTGCATGTCTACCAATCACGTGAAAACACATCATCACAGAGAGAATGAAAACTTAACTTAAATAAAATAATTATATGTTTTAACGTGATTCGTGGGATAAGGAGAGACATGGGATTTCGTTACAGTTTGTATAACGGGTAAGGGTAAAACCCGTTACACGTTATGTTTCGATCGGTTGGATAAAGACATATTTAAAGAAAATTTTATCCATTACCCAACACTTTAGTGGATAGGAATGGATAAACGGTTTTTTGTTATCCATTTACCTACCCTACCTGTTCTAATTATCATACATGTCGTTTATTAATGTATAATTTAATTTTCTTTTTATATTTATCATGTTAAAAGGTTTATGATAATAAATGAGAAATAAGCCGGGTCAAGAAAATAAGTCCGGTTATCATGTTGATATGGCGAATGATGTGATATTCAACTCAGTATTGTTTGCTGACGTGGTTAGTGACATGAATTTTTTTTAATCTAAAAATAGTTTTCAACCGATTACCCGGTACTTAAATGTTTAAAATTTTACATCTTAGGTACCAAAATGGAAGTTTTGAAATTACATTAACCAAAATAGGAATCAAGTTAAATTATGTTATTTTTTCATGCAATTTGCCTTATTTAGAATAACGTTACAATGTTTGCTAAAACAAATTAAACATGAAATAATTACCATATTTGTAATCTTAAGTTTCACTTATATATTTGTAGTTTAAAATGGTTTTTTTTACGGTTTATCAATTACTCGTATAACAATATTATATTTAATAGTGTTATCCATTAGTTTAATGGATAAAGTATGGATATGGATAATTACCTGCTATTTTAAATGGTTTGAGTAACGGAAATAACCGTTACCCTGCCTTGTGGCCCATTTCTAATCCGTCGTGAACTCGGTTTTTCACTGCTGTAACTTTCAGGAATTACTATGGCGAGGAGATCGACTCGTTGACAACCAACGAGCTCGAGTCGCTTGAAAGGCAGCTTCATTGTTCATTGAAACAGATTAGAACAATAAGGGTACATTTACATGCTTATAATTCATTCTCAAATGCTATAAACTATAAGTTGACTATTGTAAGTCAACACCTTTGACTTTTTATGAAATCAATATAAACCCATTCATGGATACGACTCGTATTTCTTTATCTAACAAGTATCGTAAAAATGTTACCTTTTTGTGTTCGTAATTGGCTATGTATGATCTTCTTGTCACAGACTCAATCGCTGCTCGATAAGCTCTATGAACAACAGAAGATGGTACGAGTTAAGGTTTTGGATTTTGAGTTCTCCGCTAATTGTATTTGTGTGTGGAACGGTTTTAAATTTATGTTTGTTTTTCAGGAACACCAACTTTACGAGTCCAACAAGACTCTTCGACTCAGAGTAAGCATATATGCTTTTATCTTTTGTTTCTATTGGAGTCCCATATCAGCTAGACTTGAAATATTTATCCTTGGACCTTAGTATATGTTGGAACTTGGAACCTCTATTCTCTTATCAATGGCTATTTTTGAAGAATAATTTGATGGGATTCCACATATTCTCACATGATATCAGAGCAAAAGTCTATCACCCTAGGGATTTGAGTATGGTACTCTGGACAATCTGTATTTGTCGAGCCTCCATTCGAGGGGGAGTGTGAGTCCATTGAGACTAAGAGTCTGTTTTTTTCCTCTTTTTTTGGAAGAGTGTCTCAGACTATGCTTAAACTAATCCCGGCAAAATTGAGACGGCAAGAGATCACCTTTGATAAACTCAGTGGCCATAATTGTTGTGTACGCCTAGAATTGAACCCTGGACAGATGGAATTCCGTCGCTAAGGACGTGTTTGTTAGCAGCTTAATAGGCTTAATGGGACTTAGAGCTTATTCGGTCAACTATAGATGACTGTTTGATAGTGGCTTAATGATATAGAAGCTAGCTTATTCAATAAGCTTCTAGGAGAGACTTTATGTAGAAAGCATATTCACAATTAAAAAACACGCCCCTTCCATCTATGAAAAACCACTTCAAAACAAAAATCTTCTCAATCTATACAAACATATTAATCCACACAGACAGCTTTATCCACACAAGACTTAATAGAAAACCAACCAAACTAACCCCAGACAACTTCTCCTTCATATATGTTGGAACCTTCATTTTCACCTTTAGGGCTATTCTGGAGATTAAATCTAACAGGGTTCCACATATTCTAACAGTTTCTAGCTTCTTTATCAAATGACTCACAGTTAGACGAAGAAAGCCAAGCGGAGGCGCTCCAATGGGACGCACACGCGAATGGAATGGTTTATGGACATCCGCACCAAATGTCCCGTGACGCTTTCTATCACCCCATTGGCTGCGAAACCACTTTGCAAATCGGGTAAGAAATTAAACCCGCATTTATAAGATTGATCCGAAAAAGAATCAAGATTTTTATGCAAAATTCTAATGAAAGTCTTTTAGGTACCAAACTGAACAAATGTCAGCAGTGACTTCTACCAGCATGAACCATCAGATGCAGGGTTGGCTTGCATGAAACAACAGCATTCAATCTTTGGTTACTAAATCTGATTTAATGTGGGGCCCCTCAGAAACATTTGTTTTTAGCTTCAATTAATATGTTTATGTTTCATTGTAAGTTTTATCAATCTTGACCGAATCTAAATTCAAGCAACTCCAAATGTATCTGTTGCCTGATGGATTTTTTGGAACACATCTAACCCACGAATGTTGACGGTGCGTAAAAACTCCTCCTAAATAAAAGCATTTTCAATCCATACAGACGCCTTAATTCGTATAGAATTTAATGGAAAACCAACCAAACAAACAATCTCTTGGGACTGTTTGACAGTTGCTGAATGATTTGGTGCAGAATGATTAAAAGACTCTTATGATATAGTGCAAAATAAAATATAATTGTTAGGTTATTGTTTATAATGAAATTAGGGTGCTAAATGGTTAAGGGAGACTAATGATACAAAATCATTCAAAAGGTTTTAGAATCATTAAGAAACAGATTTTTTTTACCAAACAAGATTCAACTCATGACGATTTAGAGACAGTCTTTTAATGGAACTATTAAGAGGTAAACAAATAACCCCGAACAGAGAATGCCGAACCACACAAGTTGGTGATGGAGAAACGCTGTTCGAACCATCCCAGTGGGTTAAATCCAAAATGATATCTAGAAGTGAAGATTCTACAAAGATAAAGGGTTATACATTGCAATTAAACCAAAGAAGAAGGGGGATAAATGTAAATATAATGGAAAGTACTAGCCGGCGTATACATGAACGCCGATGGTGATGAGGAAGATGGTAAGGATGCCGAAAAAGATAACGGCGTGAACGATGACGGCGGTGCCGCTGGTTCTCATGCTGCCGAACTCCACCACCTTGTTGTGACCCGGTAACTGGAACAGTAATCCCGGCGTTAACAGCACAAACAACACCACCGCAACCAGAACTGGTCCCCAATCCGCCATTTTTGCCGGTGATCTTGAGCTTGAGGATGAAAGAAATGCTTTTGGGTTCTGAAACTGTAGGGTTTGTGAGGGTTGTTGATTTGTGGGTGAAAGTGAAAGGTTAACGATGGTGAATTCGAGGAGACATGGGGAGGTGGGTTTAATTTGTGCGAATTCTGGCAAGTTTTCACGTGCGATGCCTCTGGTGGTGTGTGACCCTCGAGCCAAGAAGTGATGAACGTGCATCAAAGGGAACTCAGCCCAAAATTGGCACGTAAAAAATGGTTGTAGGCTAGAGCCTAGAGATCGTTCTTCGCAAGCTTGAAAACCAAGCATCCAGTTTGATTACCTTTTAATCTAATCAACGTTGGACTCAGATTTTTTTTTTTTCAAACAATAATACCGTTTGACTATAAGAAAATAATTTCAAACGATGATACCGTTTCACTGTAAAAAACAAATGTACAAAACTTTTTCAAACATTGAGACCATTTGACTAAGAAAATGACACTAACAAGATTTGAACTTGAGTTTGGGGTGGAATAAAAGCCTTACAAACCAATTCTACCAAATAAAACTTGCTCTCATTATAGTTTCAAAATACATATGGTAGCACATAACAAATTAATACGGTAGCACCTTTCACGAAACTAATTTTTTTATACTTCAACGGATGAATAATACGATGGCACACTATAGGTCCGTCCCTGTTTCCAACACATTTTTTTAATATTTATTTTCAAAGTTTTTTTTATTGGTGGAACATATTAAACAAGATTTCACTCTACCTTGTAATCATTTTTGAGGTGTTCTACAAATTTGAAGATTCTTATACTCCCATTCCTATTTTTCTCCATTGAAACAAAAAACATGTTCCAAATTCCCAAAATCTCTATTTTCTCCGTGTTGGAAAATCTATTGAAGATGGAGAAAATAAAGATTTCGGGAGACTTTGAACATGACAGAAAACTCTTCCAAAATGTATTTTCTCCCAAAGTTTGTACGTGATTGTTCACGCTGTTATCATGTGTTCATGAAAAACATTTTCAAACAAAATCCTTCTCAAACTACATTGATAGAATAATCCATATAAACATTTTTATTTATACATGACTTAATGAAAAACCAACCAAACGACCCTTAGTTATCTTATAATATTATAATTATTTATTTTTCTTATAACGTAGCTTGAGCATGTAGATTTGAACTTGCCACTCTCAACTTAAGTTTGACTAATAGAAAATAAAATCAAATTGCGTTGTCATGCGTTCTCGTGCCCCTCACGTGATTTATGAAATACAAGGAAAGTAGAGGATAAATTTGAATATGATTTTACTTATAACTGGCCTCATTTATAATATTAAAAGTTAACTGAATCAAGAGAAAGAAACTCCAAAACCAAATGTTTAGCGTTTATATTATTTTAAGTAGTTTCTACACAACCAATTATAAACGAAAAAATTGTGTGAGAATAGAAATCAAGATGAGAAGTGTAGTAAGAAATTTCAATTTACTTTTTAATCTCAAATCCAGTTATGAATTATGTTTTAAAAGGGAATTAATCTGATAGATCTCATTAGTGTTGATCTAATGAAACTCTTCAATTATAACTGATTCAATGATGGAACTTTCTTTTTATCTTTTTCATCATAACTTTCATTCTTACTCGAACTTAATTCACCAGTTATAAACACTATCGTTATGGATTAAATAAATAGAGTTATCCTCTTTCTCTTATAATTTCGTAGCTGATACGTGAGTCTTTACCTCATAATGGTTCTCTGATATGTTGAAGGTAAGGAATCTTGGAAAATAAACTTACAAGACAAATCATTATAAACATAAATATACCTGCTTTAATTTTGGTACAATTCGTTTATGATTGGCTATGTTTGTTAGCAGCTTAATGGGACTCACGACTTATCTGATTAGCTATACATGACTGTTTTGGTAATGAATTAATGATATAAAAATAGCTTATTCGGTTAGTTTCTAGAGGAAATGTTTATACATAAAGTCAAGTTTTTTTCCTAAACATATATTTTCCAATTAAAAAACGCGATTCTTCAATCTACAAATAAACTCTTTTAAACAAAAACCTTCTTCATCACCACAAACACCCTAAATGTTGTTCACCTCAATTCAATCGTCAAACGTAGATTCAATTGCTAAAAGGTATAATAATATATTTTTGTTATAATAAATCATACAGTAATATAAATATTTATGATGTTTGTTTACTCGAGTGGTAATTCCTTTTTCTCAAAATAAATGTATAGAATGGAAAAACACACACACACAAAATTTTAAGAATGAGTAATTATTACACTTTTAATTAACAAAATTATCGTTTTACTCTTAATTGTAAAGAGAATTATTCTCCATCTCATAATTAAGGCTAAAATGAGAAAGTGAACATTTACTTTTGAAAGTTGACACTTACATTGTCTTCTCGAGTTTGGGGAGAAAAGAAACAGATGGAAAAGTAACGAAAAGAAAAAACAATTTTTTGTTTGTATTCTTGGAAGTAAAGGAAGACGAAAGAAAGAAAAATAAAGAAAATAATTTTTCATGTTCTTTTACAGGAGAGAAAAGAAAGGAAAAAATGTCTTTTATTTTTTACAAATATACCATTTGAAAATATGTTCTTTATATGAAAGGTTGAGTAGTTTTGTAATTTTAATATATTTTTAAAGAGTTTTAATTTCTTTACTTCCCTTTCCTCTCATATCTGGAAGAAAAATTTTGAGAGGAAACTTATGATTTATTTTCTAAAAAAGTTTCGATAAAGTTATTTAAAACAAACTAAAATAATAATGTAGCCATAAATTTTGGGACCTTATTACACCTAAAAAACTTTTGATTATATTGCAAAATGATACACACACACACACACACACTCTCGGGATCACGTGAGACCAACATGTTTTCGTGAGACCCGTAAGACTACTTTTTTACACTTGAAACGTTGTGAATATAACCTTCATAGTGTTTTTAATATGAAAGTTCGACTTTTTTTTTCCTTTCACAGCGCTTTGCTGTGAAATTTTAAGTGTAAAAAAATAGTTTTACGGGTCTCACGAAAATAGGCTCGTCTCACATGAATCCAACTCTATATGTATGTATATATATATATATATAAATCACAAAGGTGACGACGAGACTATTACTTTTGCCTCTTGATAGAAATTAGAAAGGCAAATAAAATAAACTATCGTTTTACTTTTATTTTTGAAATGTCTTAAACAATATAAAAGTTCACCCAACACATTTAAGAAGTAGTAAATAAATAGAAAGAAAGAAAGAAAATGGGAAAAACCCAAAATAAAAATTCAAGGAAAATGACTCTCGTTTTATTGTTATTTTTCTAGAGATAAAAAAAAAAACTCCTCATTTCCTCCTCTGAAATTGGAACAAAAAGATGTGCACAGAATTCTTCTTGATGAGGAAATTGAATCGGTTCCTCTAAATCTTGTTTACATGTGATTGTTGCCAATTTAACAGGGTAATTGATGTTCATCTTTTTGATTGTGGTCGTAATCTCGTTGTGTGATTTTGTTTGTTTTTTCTGATTAAGATTTGATATGATATGTAGGGATAAAAAAAAGGTGAGAGATTTTGGATTGATACCTGGTGAAGATGACGACCAGTCATGCAGGTTCTTCTTCACGAAGAAGCATGGCGTTAACAACTTCGTCTTCCCAGAAGAAGAGACTTTCTCAAAATGGAACAACACCTGATCGCAGATCATCCCTTACTGCTTCCCGTTCCATGTTTGTTTCTTCTTTCATCTTCTTATTTCACTTCTTAATCTACATGCATACCAACCAACCAACGGTTGATTGAGCATTATAAATTCAAAACACCCTTTAATCAACTTTAACTCACGGTGAGGGGCCGTTTACCAATCGCTTATTACGATCATCCTGGTAAGAGGTATTGCAACGACCGAGAATCCTACCCGTTAAGTTTTTAAATGGACCGGTTAAGAGAGGCTTACCAACAATAATTCATTTAAATGGCCAAGAATTTTACTCGATAAGGTAAATGAGGGTGGTGAGTCTTGCAAGTAAGCACTTGCCCAGTAAGCATTTGGTAAACGTCCCCTTAGACTTCAATTGTAGTATCCACAATCGTTAACTACGACGCTAAGCATAATCATACCTCATTTGGAACTTGCGGCCAGGAGATTGATTGTTTTCGGTTATTTGAGTTACCATCGGAAGGTTTTTGAGGCACAGTTTGATGTGCTTGTATCAAATCCTGTAGACTATCATTTGTTAGATGATTAATTGATCATAATTGATCTTAAAAACATTAGATTGAGCAGGTTGCGTTATGAAAACAAATACTCCATTCGTCCCAAAATAAGTGTCCATATTTCTTTTTAAGTTTATTTCAAAATAATTGTAAGTTATCACATTGAAAAGTAAGTGCTTACTATTTAATTCTATTCTTAATTATGACATGGAGAAATTCATTATTCCTCTATCATCAAGGGTAAAATTGTCGGTTAGTTGATTAAAGGATTTGTAGTTATTACGTATTCTAAAACTGTGCTTTTTCATTCTGGACATTTATTTTGGGACGGAAGATGTATCACATTTAAGTTTGAATACCTGAATGGCATGTATCTGTATAGGGGACTAACAGGGGAACGTACAGTGAAGCGACTACGTCTATCAAAGGCCTTGACAGTACCCGACACCACTAGCATCTATGAAGCATGCCGTCGAATGGCTGCTCGAAGAGTTGATGCTCTTTTGCTTACTGATTCAAGATCTTTACTTTGTGGGATATTGACAGATAAGGTTACATTTTCTTGAATTTTCACATATAGATGAAATTGCACACTAAATCTTAGCTTATCAGGGGGGGGGTCACTTTCACACACTTTTCAGGAGATATGAGGTCTACTTACATCTTAGCCACCCCACCCCCGGTGGGACCCTACCTCCAGGTGGGATGTATACTAGGCTCATTTGGTTTAGTTTAGATGAGACCTCACATGAAATGTGTTCATTTGGGTTATTACTTTTTACGAAGTATACGTTTGTGATGATTGAAGGATATAGCGACAAGAGTTATTGCTCGTGAGATTGATTTCGAGAACACACCTGTGTCGAAGGTGATGACAAGAAACCCGGTTTTTGTACTTTCTGATACTCTTGCTGTGGAAGCACTGCAAAAGATGGTCCAAGGTTAGTATCGATCATGACAAACATGGTGGTACTTGCAAAACACTTTGCTAATCTAACATGTTGAAGTCCCATATTGGTTAGACTTGCACCATTTCTCCTCAATATATGTTGGAACCTCCACTCCTTCAAAGGCTCTTTTGGAGGGTAATCTAATGGGGTTCAACATTTTACATGATATTAGAGCCAAAGTCTTTCAGTTCACTGACTCAACACTCTGGGGTAATTTGTACCTATCTAGCCCCCTCACCCGTCTAGCCCCCTCTCGACACTCTGGGATAATTTGTGGCCGTCTAGCCTCTGTTAGAGGGGGCTTGGAGCCCTACATCGGCTAAATTTTGACCATTTCTGCTCGATATAAGTTGAAACCTCTATTCTCTCCTAAAGGGCTGTTTTGAAAGGGTAGCTGATGGAGTTCCACATATTACATGATATCGGAGTCAAACTCTACGATTCTAGGGACTCGACACAAGAGGGAAATTTGTACCCATCTAGTCCCCTCTCGACATTCTCCATGCCCGTCTAGCCTACGTTGGAGGGGGTGTGTTGGAGTCCAAAATCATCTAGATTTGGATTATATCTCGTCTGTATACGTTGAATTCTCTTCTTTTAAGGGATCTTTGGAAAGTAATCCGATAGGGTTCCACATATTCTCTCGTAACAAATCAAAATGTTCAAAACTGCAGGAAAATTCAGACACTTGCCTGTTGTAGAACATGGAGAAGTTATTGCTTTGCTTGACATAGAGAAATGTTTATATGATGCGATTGCACGTATGGAACGGGCAGCTGAAAAGGGGAAAGCCATAGCAGCTGCTGTTGAGGGTGTTGAGAAGCACTGGGGATCTTCTGTTTCAGGTTGGTTCCAATTTGTTGCTCCTTTTTGCTTATGAACTTCAAAGATTTCTGAAATTTTAACCAAATGAGAATAATAATACAGGTTCCAACACATTTGTGGAGTCACTTCGTGAGCGAATGTTCATGCCTTCTTTGTCTACCATAATTTCCGAGAATCCAAAGTAGGTAATAGCTTTTCTTGATATGGAAATATATTGATGATTTCCACAAAATAATACTAGTTACTTTATTCATCAAATTGAGCATCATCTACCAGGATTGTCACAGTTTCACCATCTGACACAGTGGTAACGGCAACAAAAAAGATGCTAGAGTGTCGAATGAGCTCTGCTGTTGCAACTGTCGATAACAAGCCAGTTGGGATTTTAACGTGAGGTTCTCCTGATTATACTCCCCCAGTCCCAAAAATAGATGTTCACATTTCTTATTTTAGTTTATCACAAATTAAGTGTCCAATTTCCAATTCTACCTTAAACATGAGATGGAGAAATTCATTACTAGTTACTCCCTCTATTATTAAGGGTAAAATTGTCATTTAGTTAATTAAATGTGATAATTACATTTTCCCAGAACTGCGTGCGTTTGGGATGGAGGATGTAAAGAAATTATGAATTTAGAAGGAATCAAGTGATTCTTAACAAACATACGATAACATTATGCTATTAACATGCTATTTCTACTGATATTAGATCAAAGGATATCTTAATGAGAGTGATAGCACAGGATCTTCGGCCTGAATTAATCTTAGTTGAGAAGGTAATTACCTTATTTGTTCCTGTATCATCGTGTGTGTGCTATAGGTGGTGTCATCATAATATTTCCAAACCTGATTTTCTGGGCATGCTTCTTTGATCATGTAGGTGATGACTCCGAATCCAGAATGTGCTACACTTGATACACCTATTGTCAATGCCCTGCATAATATGCATGATGGAAAGTATTTACATCTTCCCGTTGTTGATAGAGGTACACATAAGATCATATCTATATACACACACAGTTCCTACTGGTTAAGCATATAAAATTCATCCAGACCCTGATTAATATTATGTTAATTTGTGTTCAGTTTCACTCTTAGCCTGCCCAACTAGTTTAGGATAAAAGTTTGTCAATCTTATACATATCTAAAACTAGCAGATGGTTTGATGCAGAGGGATATGTTGTTGCCATCGTTGATGTACTTCACATAACTCATGCTGCAGTAGCCACAGTAAGTATACTGGTCTCTCATTTGTGGCCTACATATGCTCATAGGGTTAATTGTCATCAGTTATGGGAAACAATATCTTAAATCCTGGCCTTCGACGAAACAAATTCATGTGAAACAATACAGCAATATTGGTTCTCATGTCATGGGTTCTCAATCTTTTTGTGGTTCTCACATGGTTAGCCCCCTATATGTGTGTGTATACTCGTGCGTGTGTGTATAGACGCTCATTCTCAAAATTGTTCGATTCTTCTACTTCTTTGAAGCTGATATAGTGTTGGCATGAATTAGGTTGGAAATACGGCAGGCATAGATAATGAAGCTGCAAGTTCAATGATGCAAAAGTTTTGGGACTCTGCTATGGCAATAACTCCTGCAGATGATGAAGACGACCTTAGGAGGTTATTGACTGTGCTGTATTACATTACTGAGACTTCAATTTACTGTTGGTTAAGCTAAATAGAACTGGTGCTGATGCAGTGAGAGTTCCTTGAGATTGGTTTCTGAAGGGGCTGAAACAGGAAAAACTCTTCCTTATTCTTCATCCACACAACCTAATACATTTGCTTTCAAGATCCAAGATAGAAGGGGTCGGATGCATCGGTTTATTTGTGGTATGCCTTCTATTCTGTTTCCAGCAATCATTCAGCCATAACCATGATTCAGTTCGAGTTGTATCTAGCTTGCTTTCATGTTATAGGACTTGTGTTCTGAAGTTATATAATCTTTGATTTAACTGCTTCTTGTCCTTGAGCTTAGATACTCGAAGTTTGGCAGATCTTACAACTGCAATAGTTCATAGAGTAGGGGTTGAGATTGACCGCAGCAACCTCCCACAGATTCTGGTATCTTTTTTTAATATATAATGTTTATATACGGCAAATACTCATGTCATTCCTAGCCTATGGTGAGGTTTGAACCCTTGTCCTCCTGAGAGGCTGGGCTCTACCGCTAACCCGGGTACCACTGGGCCAATGACCCTTTGGTAGATTCTGGTATCTTTGATGACTTATTTGAGGTCAAAGTATTCATCATTCTTCATGTTAATGTTCTATGCTTACCAACAATCCCATATTGTAGTACGAAGATGAAGATCACGACAAGGTCATACTGGCAACAGATAGTGATCTTGCTGCGGCTGTGGAACACGCAAGATTATCTGGGTGGAAGGTATGTGCAACATCCAGCATGAAACTATAGGAGACAAAAATGTGAAAATTCTAAAAAAGTATTAACCACATAACGTTCCCATGTGCGTTTTGATACGCTGACAGGACATGACTTGACAAAAAACTTCTTGTTCCCATGTTTGGTGCTGGGACAGGACAAAACTTAGCGGAACAAAAACGCATTTTTCGTCCCACCAAAAATAGGTCGAATAGGAAGATGAGACAAGATTGGTAAATTACTAAGCTACCCATGCCAGTTTAAAACCCTAATTCTTTCCTCCGCCTACCTCACTCTCGCTTTTTCAGTGTACAGTCCCATCAGCGGACCAAACACACCCGTAATGACATTTAGCGGTTATGAGTGAGGTCTGATATGCTGTTGATGGTGGACATATACAGGGCATAAAATTGCATCTAGATTATTCTGGGATCCCTAAACGTCGAAAAGGCTCCTCCACAGCAGGTAGCCTTGAGTTTGCTCAACGAGATGCTTGGACCACTGCATACAGTACAGTTGCAGCAGGAGCTGCCCTAGTAGCTGGTTTAGGCATGGTAGCTTTCTTGAGAAGAGCTGGTTAACTGAAATTAGTTTCGAGTGTACTCTTACACTTTTCTCGAAGCTTATTCGTCATCGTTGCTAACGTTTGAGGCCAAGATGCTCCAATCGGTAAAAGGAAGAAGGAATCGGTTGGAGGGGGCGGGTTTTGCTAATTGTTTGTCCTGTGAATGTAAAAATATCCAAAAAACAAAATAGGAAATCTCACTGTTTGAGCTCTATATTCATTATGAATACGAGTACGGATCGTATTAATGTGTTGTATGATCATCGGCCATGCCATTTTGGGTTTCCACTTGATGCATACTCTTTGGCAGAAGGTATAATATTTAAAATTCATATTCTATTGGTGATTTACTGCACCGAACCAGTAGCTTCTAAATCTATGTATACTCTTCCAGATCAGATTACAGTTCAGACATTCATCTGCTGATGATTGATGAAGAACACAAGCAATCATCAAAAGTCAGTTATTCATCAAGTTTCTCTTCAAATACTGTAACTGTAAGCAAAATTGCACTCCCAAAAAAAAGAACAGAATAGTTTCAATGTTATCAAAACAGATAAATTTACAAAATCTGCATTGAATTACCAATAGTGATTATAAACGGATCAAAAACATGAACAGAAGAATCGGAATGACATTGTGACAAATAGGACTCAGAAACCTGCACCTTACTCGAACTTTAAATAGCGATTAGATGGCGGAAGCTGATGGTTAATGAAGAACACAAGTAATCATCCAAATTCAGTCATTCATCAAGTTTCTCTTCGAAGACCATAACTGTAAGCAAAACAGCACTATGAAAAAACAAGAACAGAAGAGTTTCAATGTTATCGAAATAGATAAACATACAAAATCTGCACCTAGCTCGAATAACGAATACTGACTATAACGGATCAAAAAGAAGTACAGAAGAATCGCAATGGCATTGAAACAGATAGGACTCAAAAACCTGCACCTTACTCGAATGCTCAATAGCGATTAGAACGAATCAAATAGCTCCATCGTCCATCTGGAAGTGAAGAGCGGAAGCTGATGATTGATGAAGAACACAAGCAATCATCCAAATTCAGTCATTCGCTAACTTTCACTTCGAAGACTGTAAACTGTTAAGCACAAGAACAGAATAATTTCGAAGTTGTCAAAACAGATGAAACATACAAAATCTGCACCTACCTTGATTTACGAATAGCGATTATAATGAATCAAAAAGAAGCACAAAAGAATCGCAATAACATTGAAACAGACAGGACTCAAAAACCACCTACCGTATTTGATTTGCGAGCATTAGGTGAACAAGAACCGGTGGAAATCACAGAATCCACAATTCATCGTCCAATTGTAATCATGATTTCTGCATCGAGGCATGATTCAAAACCCCAAAACCAAAAGAAGTAAACGTCGACAGCAGGGTTCGAACCTGCGCGGGCGAAGCCCAACAGATTTCAAGTCTGTCTCCTTAACCACTCGGACATATCGACTTTTTTGTTTCTGTATCCACTAATAGAAATATAAAGATATATGTTTTTGTAAAATTGTTGATGAAGATCCAGAGTTTTCAAAGAAACCGTGGACTGCTTAAATCGGTAGAATCAAATCAAATCGGACTTTTTTTTTATGGTTTGATCTGGTTTGGAAAATAGAGAATCCAAGGGGTCTGGTACAGTCTGCGGCCTGGAACTATTTTTGGGCAGTTTGAACCAAACCGACCGCTAAATACATATAATATATAAGCTCAACTTTTTTAACTTATGGGCTATAAACCAAATATATCCCTAAACCCAGCATAAATCCTAGCATCTAACATAATCAAAACCAAATAAAAAATGACGTCTAAAAATCCCTAAACCAGTAAACATATCGACACATTTGACATTGACGGTCTCCAAATTTTGAAATCCATCAATGACTCTATCAATATATAAATCTTTCTTAATCCATGGTATGTTTTCGGCACACATTATCAAGACATCAACCAAGTGATTCAACTCTTTCCTTCAAGTTTTTCGATTCCAAACTCAATCTGTTCAAGTCCATTAAAGGCCCAAACCGCCTAAACCGGTCAGAGCAGACCACCTTTTTGTGGTCTGGTTTGACCGCTCTGCACACTTGATGTCAAACTGTTCGGTTTGAAAATTTTATAAACCGCCATTACCGTTTAGTTTATGATCAGAGGGGTTAGCCCGTTCAAACCAGAGCACGAACACCCCTAATGAAAATAAGAACACAATCAAAATATCATATTTTCAATTATCTTCAATTATAACTAAGAAGAAAATTTAAAAATAGAGTATATTACGTCGTGCGGTTTGTTCTCTTACATAACTTAATTCTTTTCTTAATAGACTTCTGAAGGTACATTTGACATTACATGGTTTGCATTTCAATATAGTTATCGTCCTTGGTTCCAACCGGTTTTGAATTACCCCTAAGTGTTTGTGTGGTAGTCGTCATGGAAGGATCTACAGTAGTGCCAACGGTGGCACGTGCCACCGTATTATTTCTCCGCGAAGGGTAAAAAATTTAGGTTTTTGAAATGTGGGACCATATTAATTTGTTGTGTGTCATCGTACTATAGTTTTTTTCATAATCAACCATTTGATACAACTTATTCATACTTCTTACGTATATGACATTCGGTTAATAATTAAATTAAAAGTTTTATTTAAATTATTTGATACATTTTTATTATATGTTAAACAAAATAAATATAACTCTAAAGTTTATGTTACATAAACGTTATTAAAATTGTTTATATTTACGTTTTGAAAACTAAATGTATTTAAAAATAACTAGAAAATAATAACATAAAAATAGTTGATATAATTAATAAGTATTGTAAATAATTAATAAATAATGTTCCATTAATGAATAATGTGTAATAAAACTAATTAATAACTAATTTTCAATTTATATTAATTAATATTAGTAATATTTAAATTTTATTAATATTTATTTATAATTAATAGTAATAAATAATAATAATATTAATGAGAGTGATAATTGAAAAAAGTGACAATAAGCTACTAAAACGCTATTCAAAGTAGCGTTTCAATAAGCTAACTTACGTGCATCCAAACGTGTACCTAGAAAACTAGCTGACTTATTTTTATCAAACAATACTTAAACCATAATGGCGGAAATCGTAATTTTTAACAAATCACTTGGACAAAAAAATGTAATTTACTCTAAAAAGATTAAAAAATAATTATTTAATTTTGAAAACAAAATTTATTTTTGAAAAAACTAAAATGGAGATGCTCTTTCTTGAACCTCCACCTATATATATATATATATATAT
>NC_037531.1:17469748-17502134 GCF_001531365.2 Cynara cardunculus var. scolymus | reverse complement strand
AACCACTTAATTTGTAAAAACCGTGAAAACCTCATTCAACCAATCATAATTTTTTATTTTGTTCATTTTTTTGTAATTATGAGAGGTTGATTAACCATTTTTATTGTGGAGGGTGTTAATCATAGATATTATCATCTTCATTATTTTAATTTTAGATAAATACATGAAACAATTTCATTAAAATTTTATTAAATATTATATGAAATAATTTCATAACCATATATGAAACAAATTAATCAAAAAAAAGTATTATATGAAACAATTTCACAAGATTAAACAATTTCATGAAAAAATTTCATAAGATTAAACAATGAAATCGACGTATGAAGGTGGTTTGTACGGTTTTTACAAATGAGGACGATTTTTATTTGATCGTTCCTATATATATATATATATATATATATATATATATATATATATATATGAAATTGTTTAATCTTGTGAAATTGTTTCATATAATACTTTTTTGATGAATTTGTTTCGTATATGGTTATGAAATTGTTTCATATAATATTTAATGAAATTTTAATGAAACTGTTTCATGTATTTCTCTAAAATTAAAATAATGAAGATGATAATATCCATGATTAACACCGTCCACAATAAAAATGGTTTATCAACCTCTCATAATTACAAAAAAATGAACAAAATGAAAAATTATGATTGGTTGAATAAAGTTTTCACGGTTTTTACAAATTGAGTGGTTTTTATTTGAACGCTCCCCTATATATGTATATATATATATACACACACACACACACACTATATTATAAAGCGTTTGACAAAAACTCTTAAAAACCATTTTTTTATGCATGAAGTACCGTTTATTGATGCATATTGCTTAAAATTCAAGATTACAAGTAATTATGCATAAATACAACTTATCAAAGCTCGATGTTTGAATTCGTGTAACTAACTGCGGATAAACATGATCAAATAGAGGATAAACATCTCATTTTAAAATATAAATAATCTAAAATATAATTAGAATAATTATCGAGTTCTAACAAAATAATTAATTATTATTTTTATTAAAAAATTATATTATTAAACCAAGTATAAATTACTTCGTTACTGAATTTAAATTAAATTATAATAAATAAATTAAATTAAAAATTATAAAAAATAAGGAATTTTAAATAGTTAATTTGATACKAATATCGATATATTTTTGTTAAATTTTTATGTTATCTTCAAATTTATATTTTATTAAAAATAAAAAAATCATCGTTTTTTCAAAATCACATAAAACCATATTATAACATCGACTGAAATAAAAGATAAAATAAAATATTAAAATCAAGATGTATCTTGCTCCATTGCACGCTTACTTCTACGGTAAACTAAAATAAAAACATAAAAGATAAAACATTATTTATGTGTTTTTCCTTCAAAGGTGTAATATGTGAATATAACCTGCGACCCACAAATGAGCCCAAATCAGTGGTAACCATGAGCTTCGGGTTAACTACTCACCTTCTTCCTCCATTGCCACTCGCTTTCTCCAAGAACACCACCACCATCAAACCATTCCCAATTCAATCTTCATCGTTATCAGCTTCCATTTTACCAAACTCTATTCCCAAAAAACCCTCTCTTTTCTCAAATCATCTCCTCTCTCTCGCCATCGCCATCGCCACTCTTACTTCTCCACTTCCATCCTCTTTCGCAATCCCTTCTCTCAACAACTCGCCGCCGCCCAATTTACCCTCCGCCACCACCCCCTTCTCTCAGTCCAAGAATCTAATCACCGGATTGGAGAACGGGTATTGTTACTTCACACATTTCTGATTGAAATTTCTATCAATGACAGATATGCTTTTATGCCCCTGTTTGTTGAATATATAGGGCTTGAATTTCTTTGAATTTTTGTTTTCGTGATTTTGTTATTGCAGGAAAATTAGACCGTGCCCATCGAACAATCCTGGGTGTGTTTCGAGTAATCCGAAATCATCATCTTTTGCGTTCCCATGGAGGATTCCGGAGAAGTCCATAGATAATGCCCTCCAGGTGTTTGATATTTTTTCAATTCTTTTTTTGTGGAGTTTCATTTTCAATTTAGTAAACTATGGAGTGCTTGATGTGAAAATTCGTTTTGTCAATGATGATTGCAGCAATTGCAGGAAGCAATTCTAGAAACGCAGAAAAATGCCAAGATTGAGATCGTGGAAAACACCCCAGATGGTAAGTAGATCTTACTTTTCAAATATAATGCAATATATTGCAGATGAACATGCATTTATTCATACACATTATGTGCTTTTAGTCCTTTCACATTCATAATCTTTAAGGGTGATACATAATCTTAATGAGACTCACAACTTATTTGGTCGGTTATGTATGACTGATTGGTAGTGGCTTAATGATATAGAAAGTGACTTATTCAGTAAGTGTCTAAGTAGAGCCTTATGTAGAAAGCCAAGTTTTTTTTTTCCAAACTCCCGGTTAAAAAATATGTTTCTTCCATCTATCAAAAAACCTTCCTAAACAAAAACCTTCTCAATCTATACAAACAAATTAAGACAACTTTATTGATACTGGACTTAATGAAAAACCAACCAAACAACCCTTTATTCTAACTAGAAAAACGTTGCAAAGTTTACTCACCAAGACTTGAACCTAGACCTTCCCTTCCTCTAAAAGCATTTTTACCAATGCTCTGCACCTTTCTTTTGTTTTATAACCAAAACGGTGGCACATGTCTTATAATACGACGACACCTTTAAAAGTCGTAACTTTTTTACACTATGTCGGGAGAATGAGTTACTAGGTTCCCCCATGGGGTGATCATATATCCAATTTTAGATGATTTATGGAGTTAGTATGTCCAAGATATTCATCACAAATCCTGTTAGAATTCTCAAGAATTTGCTTTAAAAGTGACAACTCATAGCCGACAATCGTAAAAGTTTGTTTGGTGACATGAAGCATTCTTCAATTGCAAATTTGCAATCGTATGCTCTTCGACCCCAATTTGCAAAGAAATATTCTTATGCATACAAACAGTTGCGTATATATACACCTAGAATGAAGCTCTTTAGAAGAAAAAGAATGTTTTTGTTATAAAATTTCAGTCAACTTTGCCACGTCAAAACCAAAATGATGAGTTTGTTGGTCAACTTTTGGCAGGTACACCACATCCCTACCAGACTCTACTTTTGAGTGGGATCTACCGAGTTTGTTTGGTTATTTTATCTTTCTGCAAAATCTTGACTTGTACATCACACCCCTACCAGACTCTACTTTTGAGTGGAATATGCTGAGTTTGTTTGGTTATTGCCTTATTGATCTTTTTTGCAAAATTTTGACTCGTATTGTTGTACATCACACCCCTTCCAGACCCTACCTTTGAGTGGGATATACCGAATTTTGTTTAGTTATTGATTTTTCTGCATAATCTTGACTCATACATCACGCTCTTCCTTGACCCACTACTTTTGAGTGGGATGTACCGAGTTTGTTTGGTTATTAATTTTTCTGCAAAATCTTGACTAGTACACCACACCCCTACCAGACTCTAATTTTGATGTACTGAGTTTGTTTGGTTATTGATCTTTCTGCAAAATCTTGACTCGTATATCTCACCCCTTCCATACCGTACTTTTGAGTTGGATATACCGGGTTTGTTTGGTTATTGATCTTTCTGCAAAATCTTGACTCGTACATCACACCCCTCCCAGATCCTCCTTTTGAGTGGGATATACTGACTTTTGTTTGGTTATTGTTCTTTCTGCAAAATCTTGACCAAGACACCACACCCTTACTAGACTCTACTTTCGAGTGGGATATACTGAGTTTGTTTGGTTACTAATCTTCTGCAAAATCTTGACCTGGCAGGCCGATATTTGCAAGCAATGGTTGATGGAGGTTTTGGGCGTGACATTCTAGAGTTCTTGGTGAAAGGAGACGTGGTCTCGTATCGGTGCATGGCCGCGAAAGTAACCTATATATACCCCTTCACTACTGCCTTAGGGGATTCAAAGGGTCAAGAAGAAAGAATAAGGAAGGTTGTGGATCAGTTAGGGTGGGATGCCCCTAGTTTCAATGCCATGGATTAGGACCATTTTGAATGTATATACAAACATTCATGTTCATCATTTCCACTTGTTCTTACTGAGCTATGCCCGTACTAATCGTAGCAAATTGCGACGGCAAGACATCAGCTCTGATAAACTCTCCACAACCTGGAATTGAACCCAAGGCAGATGGGATATTCCACTACACCACAACCCTTGTGGTTTTGTTCCTTCATTTCTATACAATTTTCAATTTGAGATTTTAAATGCTATTTGGTTCATTCACTGCTTTCTTTTTGTACCCATTTGGTTGGTTTTTGTACTGAAAATCATACATGGGCAAACCGGTTAACCGGTCGGTCCCGATCCTGGTCCCAACCTTCAGTGGTTCCTTCGTAAATGGTCATGGTCATGGTTCAGACTGGTCTCCAAGAGAGAAAATGAGGACCGATTGTGACTAATCTGCTTTTTTAACATAGTAACTACTATCTCGATCTCTCAAAACTTACAAAAAATGTACATAATGAAAGAAAAATATAGTTTTAGAAATGTGTAATTATTGCATTTTTAATTCATATACAATTTTACCCTAAACACTCTTTTCAAAATTACCTATTAATACCTCAGAAATCTGATACATTCAGACGTCTGGGTATTAAAAGCGTTTGTTTTATTTTTAAAATAAGAGCTTAAAAGCTCTAAATATCCTTTGAAATTTTAAGTAATAAATATATCCCTTAATGCCTCTTAATCTTAATCCGCCATCTATCACATGGTTCATATTTTGGCGGTTCGAAGAGATTTGTTAGCGAAAACTATTCATCTTTTATACTATTATAAAAAAGAACTATTTTATCTTTTATATTTTTGCACTAATTTGATTGATTCAAATTTCATACTTCAGACGTAAAAACAAACAATCTTACTGATCCAGATTTCAGACTTTAAGACCACCTTTTATAAATCAGAAGTGAAATTAAACTTCAGACTTCAACTTCTTTTAAAAAACAAACGTCACCTTAGAAAGTAGGTACTTATTTTTGTGGACACTTATTTTAGTATAAACTAAAATAAAAATGTCGACATTTGTTTTTAGGTTTACCGGGTATTTCTTTGATAAAATATTATTAATAAATGTGCTTATAACATAAAAAGTTATTTACTCCAATTAAAAAATATTTTATTTAATATTATAAACACAAAAATGAACCTTAATCTTCTACAACTCATATAAGTTGTTTAAAACTTCTAAATATGCTAGTCGCTCAGGTGAGTTGAGGAAGAAAAGACGGGTTAGAATAGGAAAATGACCAAAATACCCTTATGTGTGGGGGCATGCAGAGACATTTAACGGGTTTGAGATAACGTCTATGAAAGCGAATGAAATGCAAACGACAGTGACACATATTAAGAGGCTTTTTACTAAGCGTTTATCAACAAGAGGCATTACGTTTACGGGTAACATTCTCAATCATTAAAATGGATTATTGGTAAATGTCGCTTATCTATAAACATCATTTTGGTAAGAGTTTTCTTCTTCACTTACCTGATAAGATAAACACATAGACTAAAATATAACCGTTACTACCATCTTGTAGATAATAAACTAGTTTAACAAAAAAAAAACAATTAATTTTTTTTGTCTTTTTCTAATTATTGTATTAAAGAAACACAAACCCATAAAGCATAAAAATTATTGTATTAAATGTCATAAAGCAAATAATTAATGAGCTACAAAATGATTCACGTTTCTATCCTTTTCTTATCCACATTGTAAATGAATCATACGTGTTTTTTTTTTTTTCATTTTGAATAATTAGAAGAATATTTGTACAATGCAGCGATATACATTTTGATTTTAATAGTTTATTTTAGTTTTTATCTCAATTGATGTTATAATATGGTTTTATGTGATTTTAAAAAAACGATAATGTTTTTATTTTTGAATAAGATATAAATTTGTGTAATTTTTTAATTCAATTTTTTAATTATAATTTAATTTAAGTTCAATTTATTGAGGAAATATAAAAAAAAATATTATGTTATTAAAAAAAGAAACTGCTATTTATACCAAATTTTATATTTCTTTCGTCTTAAAATAAATGTCTACATTACTATTTTAGTTTGTTTCAAATAAATTGTTCACTTTTTTTAAAAGAAAATGTCGATTTTTCTATTATACCCTTGTATATGAGATGAAGAAAATTTATCTCTTAATAGTTAAGGGTAAAACTGTTCTTTTGTTGAGTAAAAGTGTTATGAATTATATATTTTTTAAAATGCGTGTCTTTTTTATCGTGCACAATTATTTTGATTAGGGATGGCAAAAAAAAAAAACGAAACCGATGGTGAAAACTGAAAACCAAGACTTTCGGGTCGGGTTTGGGTACATCTTATCAGGGATGGTGCGGAGATTGGGGACGTATTTGGGGATTTTAACGGGGACGGTGATTACCGGCCCGGGCCGATATGTTTATATATATATATATATATATATATAATATTAAAAAAACAGTAACTTTAAAATATAAAAGACTTTTATCCATTACCTCAACAACCCAAAATAAGGCTCACGAAAAAACCTAGTTTATTTGTCTAATCGTGAAATCATGATGTTAGTCGTATGATATTTGAATTTATGTTTATTTTTATATTGTAATTTAATATATTGTTTGTAATTGGTTCGATTATGTTTGAGATATTTGAACTTACATCTTTAAAAAAATTGTAATTTACTTTTAGTTGTGAAAATTAACATATTGTAATGTTTTTAGATAGGTTCAGGACCGAGAATCTTACCTGGTAAGTAAGAGTGACGAATCTTACCCAGTAAGTGTTTACCGGATAAAAATGTTGCATACGATACCTAGACTAAAATTTTACCTGGTAAGTGAGAGTGGTGACTTTTACCCGGCAAAGACTTACAAGATAAAAATGTTATATACGATATCGTTTTAGCAGACTAAATTTCCAACAAATTCTCTAAAATAAGAGATGATTAAATCCTCAAAATTTGAAAAACTCTCTAAAAATAATAATTATTTATAAATTATTATAATTAATTAATTTTTCAAGATATTATTTTTAGTTATTTTAGAATGATTTTGTCAAACAAGCCAACTGATATTATTATTTTATTATAACTTATGGGTTAGTTTGCTGATCAAGGGCTCTCCATCCTCCACCAAAATCCTGTTATTTTTCAGTGTTTCAAAAAAATCCAACTCCACAATCCTTCCATGGAGCTTCAACATCTCCGTCCATAAAATCCGATCATATTATCCCAAAACCCTCACCCTTCTTCATGTAAACCCTAGATTCCAACTTCCAAATCGATCCTACTATGGACCTCACTCATCTCCATCCATAAACAAATCCATCAAACCATCGCAAAATCCTCCACTCTTCTTCAGATTTGCAGGCTAGAGCTTCAAAATCAAGGACGATGAGGTTCCATGAACAGATGAAGAGTCTATTCTACAATCGATGGCTCGTTTTCGTGGCTTCAATGTGGGTTCAATCGTGCTCCGGAATCGGGTACATGTTCGGAAGCATATCGCCGGTGATTAAGAGAAATATGGGTTATAATCAGCGGCAGATTGCGATGTTGGGTGTGGCTAAGGATCTGGGTGATGCGATTGGGTTCGTAGCTGGTAGTTTGTGTGAAATTGCTCCGATTTGGGTGGTTCTGTTCATCGGAGTTGCTCAGAATTTCTTAGGGTATGGTTTGGTTTGGCTAAGTACCAAACACACATTGCCTGAAATGCCTCTGTGGGTGGTTAGTTTCTATATCCCTAATTTTGCTTACAGTATGAAGATCGTCTTATATTGCTGCTGATTTATCTTGTTTGAAGTGATTGAAATTGTTGTTAGCATCTTAACGACCTTAGTGAGCGTCACAACTTATTCAGTCAGCTGTATACGACTGATTGATAGGAGCTTAATAGATAGAAAGTGGCTTATTTATTACTGTTTGGTAGGAGCTTAATAAATAGAGTATTTTAATAATATATTTATTACTGTTTAGATTTTTTTTTTTATTAACCTGGAAATCTAATTCGCTATGCGAACCGACTAATCCCAAGACGACCACCTGCTTTGCACATAGCCCAGAGTCATCGCATTTGAACCTCTGTGGCCACATGGTGATTTTTATTCCTCCTTGGATTTGAACCTGGAACTTTCTGGTACTTTTGACCTTTGGAGCCAAGCTCAAACCAATCAGACACCACCCTTGTGATTAAATTTAGAGATTTCTTTAGTTTTGTCTATTTTAGAGAACAATATAGAAAATCTGTTGGAGCAAAATATGGAACAAAACCCCTGTTTTCTCTATTTTAAAGAGTCAGTTTGAGATGCTCTAACAAATCTACTTTTCTATCGATGTGGGATGGGAAAAACAATACTCGAGCTTGCCGAAAGTAGTAAACAAAGTCCGGTTAACACTCTTGCTTTCTAAAAGTATGAACACATTACTTTTAAATCCCGAGTTCAAATCTAAGGAGGAATAAAAATCCCCTTGTAGCCACGGAGGTTTAAATACGGTGACTCCGGGCTACCTGCAAAGCAGGTGGTCGCACTGGGATTAGTCGGCTCGCATAGCGGGTTGGATATCCAGGTTAATAAAAATAAAAGTAATGAACACAAACTCTAGTTGCCAACTAAAGTGTTTTTCTTGTGCTTTTTGGCCAACTCAAGTATTCTTTTGCATTTTTGTATGTGGATTTCTTAGAAATGTAGTGTCAAGATCATTCAAGATTGTATTGTGAATGTTATATGTATCGCGGAAAAGAAGATAGGAGTCGGGTAATCAGTGTTTGGACCTAATAGACTGCTTTATTGGACTTCAGTTTATAGCAAAGTAGAAGATTGTATCGTGAATGATGTCTAAATATCCTAATGGACTGCTTTATTGGGCTTCAGTTTATAAGAGGAAACGCTTGTGCTTCTTATAAAAAGGTGTTTGAACGGGATGTTAAGACGTATTTGAGCCTAACAAATTTTTTAAGGCACTTTTGAAATAAAGTGCCCCTGATGAACACGTAGCTTTTATAAGACAACTTTCTCAAAGGAAGTATAAAAAACAGACTGATAAGACGTTTATTTTCAAAATTGTCATAAATAACTTGTTAGGACGTTTTTGAACGCTATTGTAACACATTTACATAGGACGCACGATTGTTTGGTCTTATAAAAGTACGTCCTATGGGGTGCGTTTGATATCGAGACAAAGACAGGACATAATAACTACTTAGCATTTGGACAGAGACATGACAGAACAGATAAAATGACCAATTTAACCCAAATGAGTTGTTTATATATTTTGATTATTTTATGCAATTTATTGAATTATAATAATAAATATTTTTATATAACAAAATATATCACTAGAAAGTTTTCGTCAAGACGATTAAAATGACACCAAAATAAAAGGTTTATGTAGTTTCCAATTTTTATTTTATACCTTTTCTATATTATTTTTTATCATTAATATTTAATAAATTACATATATTAATTAAAATATAGAAACAGTATCTAGAAGATACTTTGAGGACGGTAAAGTGAAAGTTTAAAGAGCATAAAATACGATAAATAAAATTTAAAGAATGAATAAATTGTAAGGAGGGAGGCGTATTTGAGGTTTTATAAAAGAATTAAGTTTTATTTTTAAGTTATATTGGTAAAATATAGGTCTGATCCACCTTGTTCAATATGATGGGGGTGGAACACGCTTATTCCACTCTGTTCCACGTAAAGTTCTGTCAGACGCGGAACAATTATCTCTGTTTTGCCCTGTTATGTCCTGTCTAGTGCACCAAACGCATCCATAAAGCAGTTTATTAGAACATTTAGACATATTTGGTGTCCTATGAAGCCATTTTGTTGTATTGCTTTTAACCAAATGTAGTGTTTTGTTCTTCATTTCCTGCAATTCGAGTGTTCGTTGTCTTCTGTATGTCGATTTCTTAGAATTCGAAGAAGGTATGCTCATGACTATTTGAACCGTTTTCTCCGGCTTTTCATCCAAACGCTTTTGAATGCGGAAATCTCTGGTAACTTTCGTTAAAATTTTCATTGCTTTCCATTTGCAGCTATGTGTTTGCATATTCGTTGGAACGAATGGCGAAACCTACTTCAATACGGGGGCTCTTGTATCCGGAGTTCAAAACTTCCCTAAAAGCCGTGGCCCAGTTGTCGGGATTCTAAAGGGTTTCGCGGGCTTGAGCGGTGCAATCTTGACACAAGTTTACACCATCTTCAATTTCCCCGATCAGGCGTCGGTTATTTTCATCGTTGCAGTGGGACCCACGATCGTAATCTCTTCGGTAATGTTTGTGGTTCGACCCGTTGGCGGCCATAGACAAGTTAGACAATCCGATGGCTCGAGCTTTTTATTTCTTTATGGTGTTTGCCTCATTCTTGCAGCTTATCTTTTGGGAGTTTTGATCCTACAAGATGTCGTCGATCTGAACCAGACAACCGTCACTTGGCTCACGGTCGGGCTGTTAATTCTCATATTGCTTCCCATCGGAATCCCCCTTTTTTTGGTGTTTTTCTCGTCTTCCGAATCGCAGAACTCAGCTGCGGAAACCCTTCTGAACAATGATCAAAAGCAAAAAATGATCGTTTATGAGCAAGACGGAAATGAAGTGATAATGAGCGAGGTTGAAGACGAGAAGCCTTCAGAAGTGGACTCACTTCCGGCTCACGAAAGGCAAAAACGGATCTCCCATTTGCAAGCGAAACTGGTGCAAGCGGCGGCCGACGGAGCCGTGAGGGTTAATCGTAAGAAGGGTCCACGAAGAGGGGAGGATTTTACGTTAATGCAGGCGTTGGTGAAGGCCGATTTTTTGCTCATGTTTTTCTCCCTCGTGCTGGCTTCTGGATCGGGTTTGACCATAATCGATAACCTCGGTCAAATGTGCCAATCGCTCGGCTATGAAAACCCTCATGTTTTCGTTTCCATGATCAGCATTTGGAACTTTCTTGGTCGTGTCGGTGGCGGATACTTCTCCGAGATAATCGTAAGGTGCGCCATCGTAAAAATGATACTAACGATGTCTATGTATGTATATGTATACATAGATGGAGGTTCAGGGAAAACCCCTAAAAATTAAGAAACTGAGGAACACTTTGGTAACCATTCATACAAATAATTGAAGTCGTTTCTTGGTTTTTGTGCATATTATGCACATGTGCATAATGGATAAATTGCTCACAAATTGCTTGTGGGCATCCCATCCGGATGAACGGTTACCAGGGTGTTCCTCAATCTTTCATTTTTTGCGGTTTTCCTCTTAACCCTGTATATGTATATGTATACGTATACATATGCCAATATGTATATGTCTTGATGAATCTTTTTGCATTCCAGAAAGTATGCGTACCCGAGACCAGTGGCAATGGCTGGAGTTCAAGTCGTAATGGCAGGTTCGCTGTTATACTACGCGGTGGGCGCCCCCGGTGCTATTTATGTGGTTTCGGTAGTCATGGGACTTTGTTACGGGGCCCACTGGGCCATCGTTCCCTCCGCCGCCTCGGAACTATTCGGTTTGAAGAGTTTTGGCGCGTTGTATAACTTTCTTGCACTCGCGAGCCCAACAGGTTCCTTAATCTTCTCCGGTGTCATCGCTAGCGGAATTTACGACTATGAAGCAAAGAAACAGAGTTCGGTAAAACATCATGTCTTTCACGACAACGAAGAACTCACGTGCTACGGCACCATTTGCTACTCCATCACTTGCGGGATCTTATCTGCACTTTGTATAATCGCGGTTTTCTTGAGTATGATCGTCGTCCACAGGACAAAACGAGTCTACGCTCAACTCTATGGAAATTCTCGCGCTTAACGTTCAAAGAGAGGTACATTATACAAAAGCTCTCGGCATCGTTTATGTACGCTATAAGATGATTCTTCTTTCGGGATCCTCGAGTTCTATATTCTTTTGTACAATATAGTGTTTGGAGAGTTTGGGGTCTTTACTGAAAAAACCGCTCTGCTCTTTGAGGTAGAAACGAGTTTGTGTACATCACACCCTCTCAAGACCCCCACCTTCAACTGGGATCGTTTGGTTTGGTTTACTATAGTGTTTGTATATTGTGGTTAGGGCTGTAAATGAACCGAACATTTAGCGAACCGTTCATGAACCGTTCGGTGTAAGAAGTTCATTTATGTTCGTTTATTTAATAAATTAACGAACGTGAACACATTTTTTTTGTTTGTTTAATTAAATGAATGAACATAAACAATTGTCTCGTTCGTTAATTTTCGTTCATATATGTACGTTTATGCTTGTTTATATATATATATAAATATATTTATTTATTATAAATTAATATGTAAAATTATTAATTAAATTAAATTTATAGAATTCTTTTTTATCTCTTCTAAGTATATCCGATTTTTCATTTTGTTATGTTATTTTTTAATAACGAAATGATGAGTAATGATGGTTGTTTTTGGTTCATTTGTGATAGTTCGTTTGGTATCTTAACAAACAAATACAAATGAACACGAACAAACACATTTTATTAATGAACGAACATGAATATAAAAAATTGCATTCGTTTAGCGTTCGTGTTCGTTTATTTGTTCGATTGTCTCTGTTTGTGTCCGTGTTCGTATGGTTCATTTGCAACCCTAAACTTATGGTCTACAATAGTGCGCCATTCGAGCCATTGATGCTTGGTACTGAAACGGGCTTCATGTGGAACGAACGATCTTTAGAAGCTCTATGTCATCGAGCGATCGTTGTTCTTAGAGTTTTATGATGGGTCTTTACACATGATTGCTCATATATTTTGAGATAGGAAATTGCATCTATTCGTTTGTGCCCGGACCTGTACGCTATGCGGTACGCATAGACATGTCCTAGTCCAAACCGATCCTATTATCAATCCCTACTGCTCCTAGCATGAACCGGTCCTAGCAAATATCCGAAGAAGGTGACGTGCTTAAATAGCGCATGGCGGATTTGACCAATTTAGTTTAAGACAAGGGATTGTTTGGTTCATACTGGGGAATGAATATGGAAATGAATTTTCATTCTACAGTATCTTATTACATTGTGCAAATATCATTCTAATATTATATAAAAGCAAATAGTTTTTTTTTCTTTTTATTACTTAATACCTCGAATATTAAAAGAATGTTCAACCTCAAACTCGATCACCAACTTGAAAAAGAATTATTAAAACTGGAGTCAAGCTCGAGTACGAGATTGTTTTCCCGAGTCGAGCTCGAACAACCTGCTACTCGACTCGGCTTGTTAAGACCCCTAATGGCATCCATGTATACGTGGTAACCCAAAAAATATGACGTTACATATAATCCGACTTTGTTCCAACCAAATTGAATATATTGGAATATCGTGTCAAACTCACAAATACGTACCGGTTCTACATGTTATCGGAACCACGCAAATCAAACCAAAGGGGCCTCGGTAGTTAACATAGATGCAGTCAACTTTTGTTAACTTAGAAGAGCAGACATCAAATTAAAATCGACACACTTTTAGGAACCCTAAAATGAGACATGAACCAAAAAGCCAAAACCAACGAAATCAACCAAAAAACCGAAAGTATCTAAATAACAGAAAAAACCAAAAAATCTCTCGAGATCAACCAAAGACCTTGAAAAATCTTGCGAAATCATCCAAAAAGCTTAAAAAATCCCTCGAAAAAAATGGAATTATGCTAAAAACGCATCGGACAACTTGCAAGTCTCTGTTCCACCTTAAAAGGCAAAAATGTTGGTCCAGGGGGGTAGATGATATATGGGTGTTTTTGCACTGACCCATAGACTAGTTGAAATAAATGTATTAGAGGACCATAGAAGTTCAAATAAAGGAAGGCTGTTCTAATTCTAACCATCTTAATGTTCTACAACTGATAAAAAAGCAACAAAACCTACTTCCTCGAGTGTACGATATGCTTATCCAAGCGAGACGACACTCAGGCTGCTAAATTATACGATTAATATCCCTGGCAATCGTAAGCACGATTCCACACTATTTTCAAAGCGAAAATCTTAAAACAAAGCAGAAAAAGGAAGAAATAATGGTTTATACTTACTTGCAGTATGTACATACCCTCTCAGTTGGTGGTTTGGTTTCAAACTAACAATTGCCACAAAAACTGATTTGCATCAAACTTTTGGGTTTTACCTTCAAAATCCGTATGCATCCGTGGTTTTAAGCAGAAACGTCATCCATTGGCTTCTCGGCGCTGCAAATCATATCCCAAGAAAAACGTATAAACATTGAAAAGAACTCTATTCAGAACAAGATAAGCATCATCGACTTCCTATCAAGATTGATTGTTTATAATCCCTGGTGCTTGGCCAGAGTGTAGAGAGTATATGGTTTAAGCCAAATAGACATAAACCAAACGAGCCATGTATATCTCATCCAGAGGTGGGTCCAGGGGATGTGGGATGCATCCCTGTTCATCGGTTGAAATCCAATGGATTTAGGTCTCGATCCAATCCAACTTAGTCATCCATTGGATATCCGGTCCAATCAAATTAACATTGGACAACAGATCCGATCCAATGGATGATCGAAGCGCATCAGTTCCATCTATTAGGTATTACTATTGGTTATCTATTGGATCCCTCCAAATATTTTGATCCAACTTTCAACAAATTAACCCATCATTTCAACTAATTATTCAATTATATCAACTAAAAGTAAAATATCATTGATTATATAAATTTATTAATTGGATGGTATTTGGATTGGATTAGTTCGGTTTTATTGAATTTTGGACTGCCATCCTATAACTGACCAATCCAATTTGGATGTTGAAATTTTGGATCCTATCAAAATTGGATATCTAGTTATTGTTGGTTGGTTCTAATTGGATTGAATGACTTTATGCACAACCCTAGGGATGTACGTGGAGCCAAAAAGACGGATTGATCCAAATTTGGAAATATGCTCCAGTCGGGCAATGAGCCAATGAGTACCCCGGCCTTGAGCTATGTTATTCTCCACAAAAACTAGATATTTGGTTCTGCAACTAACGGTGGATAAATCAGTGAGATTGAAATATCGAGTTTTAGCAGCAAAGAGGTGTATCTAACATGTCTGGTATGTTGATGCAGGCTGCAATTAAATTATGCAACTGATAAGAACTCAAGGGTGCATTTGGTACGTGAACAAGACTAGATAGTACTAGACGGGTAAAAGAACTATGAAAGGTTTTGGGGTTTTAATTGACGGGTAGTTTAGTAATTTACCAAAAATTTGTCCCATCTCACTATATTCGTTCCACCTATTTTGGTGGGACAGAAAAGAAAAAAGGTAAATTGACCAAAATAGCCAACCTTTCCGACCAAATTCACTTTTTTGCCATTTTTGGAACCAAAGGCCTATTTTAGCCGGAGTTTACGTAAATGCGTTCCAGATTAACAAAAAAAAGAAAAAAAAAACTTTACGTAAATGGGGATCCTCACGCAAATTTGGTTAAATATTTTTTTTATCTGAAAAATAGACTTTATGCAAATGCCTAAGGCATTTGTGTAAACTCTGGCTAAAATGGGAATTCCTATAAAGAAAGTGGCTAAAAGGTGTATAGTCGATTTCCCTAAAGAAAAATGCATTTTTGTCCCACTTGGTCCTTTCAATGTATTTGTCTCTTTTCACTATAATAAAAATTACTCATTTTTTTACTACGAAATCAATTAACCTCATCATCTAATCGCGGATTGTGGTTTCTTGAATGGTCAAATTTGCATGTTGGCCTTTTATTTCCAGGACAGAGAAAACAATAAAACGATCACAACCTAATCCGGAAACTCAAAAAAGAAATAATCAATTTAAAAGCTTACCATTCTCTTGCTTATATAAGGCTGTAACTGCAACGATGAATCTGATTCAATTTCATCCTTCGGAGGTTTCGTGGCCTCGACCTCAAATTCTTTCCGGGACTCTTTCCTGCTTCCCGATTGCCACACTCTACCGAAGTTTGGAAGCCAGTTAGCATCAAATCTATTAGCAGGCAACACCCCTCTTCTCTCCATCTCCATTTCTATCTTTCTTTTCTCTGCCCAAGCAGCTCCGACCCTTTTAGGATTTAATTTTGACTTTACAGTTTTAGTGACTGGATCCATTTCCTTCCCGGGTTTCGGTGCAGGATCAAGATGAATTCTATTGGTTGTATCAAACCATGGAGGTGGTGCCCCAGAATGCACGTTTCCTGCATCCATGCCATGGACTGTGGAAGAAATTTGAGTGAGCTTCAGCAAACCTGAGAGAAGAGCCCGAGAAAAGAACGAGTAAGAAAACAATCGCCATATTTAATATGATTCCAGGTGGCATATGTTCCAGAATACCGACAAACTGGTGGTTGAAATATTTAAGACTGTAACAACAACAACAACAACAACAACAATAATAATAATATTAATAAGGGAAATTGACCAAACTAGCCATATTGTACGAACATCTTCACTTTCTAGCCAACTTTTTAGCAAACTTTTTCTTGTTTGAACCAAAATAGCCAAGATTTCAATATTGCCCGTTTCGCAGTTTTTACTGAATAAAAAATGATTCTGGTGGACCATTTCGTAAGCCACCAAGGAGAGTTCAGAAGCCGACCCCACCAGAATGATAATTAATTTTGAGAAAGTACATTTAGCAAGTTGTGAATGGGCACTTGCGAAATCTTGGCTATTTTGGTCAAATTGGAAAGTATGGCAAAAAAGTGAAGAATTTTATCCAAAATGGCTAGTTTGGTCAATTTCCCTAATAAAAATTGGAAAGTCTGAGAATGCGACTTGAAGGGTTGACCCAAACACTTACCTGGTAAGCGCTTACTTGTAAGATTTAGCACTATCACTTACCTTACTAGGTAAGATTTTAGTCCATCATAACGGTATCGTATGTAACAATTTACCGGGTAAGAATCATCACCTATCACCTGCACTTATTGGGTAAGGGTGTTGGTCCTTGTCATCGCTCTTACCGGGTAAGATTCTAGGTCCTTGTCATGTTCATCCGGTAAGGTAATGTGACTTGGTAAGCGCTTATTGGGTAAGCATTTGGTAAATGGCCCCTAAGCCAATAACCAAAAAATAGGAAAGGAAGACGAACAACATTAAGAGTGAAAAATAAAGTGAAATTGTTAGGAATACCTGCTGAACTAACCTCCCCATTAGCTTCCCTTTTATCTGCATATACCTGGCATGTCTTCCCCTACTATATTAGTATATGCCCAAAAAAAGTGGCAATAAACACACATAAAGAACGAGCAGAAAATACACTAGATTGATCAAACGTTATGATGAGTGTGAAGCATCAGTAACTAAGTATTTCAAGGCGGTAAAGGCCATAGTCGTCGAGTTGAGCGATGCAATGAGAGTCAAATCTGACTATACCAGAAGTACGGGATTTCTATGAAGGACGAGAAACACAAAAAGATTTCACAGCTACAGGCCTTGCAGCAATCAAGGTTCTAAATGGTGTGAGGTGTGGTGTGGTGACGACTGACGAGGTCAAGTCTCAAGCCTCACACGTCACGGCGAGGAGCCGAAGACGTGGATTTTTTCAAGGCATGACAAAAGGCGGCAAATTTTTAAGTTATATATATAGGGTCAGGTTCACGGGAAAATCGCAAAAAAATGAAAAACTGAGGAACAATCTGGTAGCCGTTCATTTGGACAGTATACATATATCATGTATACTTCTATTTATTATTCAATGATATAATGATATTAAAAAATTACATTCGTATTAGAAAAAAATTCATACATGTTGTATATTATATAAGAAGTACGTGATCAAATATTCAAAATAAAATTTGGAAGGGTTTTACAACTTTGTTTTAACTGTGAGTCCATTAAATATACAATATGTATGAATCCATGAAACTGTGTGATGTGATTAGGTAAATCTGTAAAAGTGTAAAAACACAAAAGCTAAAAAATGGAAAGGCTTAAATTTAAAAAGTACTTGAAAAATAGTCACGCCTTGTAAAAAAAGCACACCCGTCATGCCATGGCGTGAGCCACACCTTGCAAACACTATAGGTCTTATCTTACAGGCGGAGACGCGTCTTACACCATGGTGCGCTTTTAGAACACCGACATCAATGCATATCACCTTATGGGGAGTTTGGTTTCATGGAATGGATTTGAGGGATTTGGATTTCGTGGAAGGACTTAGAATCTTTGGTGTGTTTGGTTTGCAGGATTTTGGAATGGAATTGAATTCCATTCTTTATAAAAGCAAGTCATAAATAATTATAAAAATAATTAAATTCCTTTTTTATTAATTAATTATTACAAAACAAATGTTTTTAACATATTTTAGAACACTGTTAACGAAATCCCGTGAAATACCAACCATCCCCATGAGATTTCAAAATCCTATGTTTGTGGGATTTCAAATCCGGGAAATCCTTCAACTGAGACTTGGGATTGGAATGGAACTCAATTCCAAATCCATTCCAATCCTGCAAACCAAGCACAACCTTAGCATTAAAGCAGTAACATCTTCTAATATTATGTGATACTAGACAATGCTACATGATTAATCCTATTTAACGATATAAAAAGAAAGGATGTGGACCACATCGCCGATAAATGGCAATATCAGCTTACTATTAAAATAAGGATTAGGTAACCAAGCCCAAGGCTTATGAATTTCGCAGTTTTAGGTCTGAGATGAATCGGGATTTTTAAGTGTGAATGATGTCTTGAAGAACAGGCAGCTGACACAACCACTGGTAAAAAATGTCATCGTGAATGCTCCTGGTAGAGGTGTTAAAAAAAACCACCGGACCGCTGAAACCGGTCGAACCAAGTCAAATCGGACCACTTTTTGGCAGTTTGAGCAGTCTGGTAGTCCAGTTCAGTCAAAAAACAACCAAACTGCTCGGTTCAGTCTAGTCTGCGATTCGAATGGTATTTAGTGGTTTGGACTGAACCGACTGCCAAAATACACATGTATTAATTATACTTAAGTTTTCATGTTATAACCTTGACTTTTATGGCGCAACTAAAAAAATCTACATCGAAGAATTAAGTTGTTAGTTTCCACTTCTCAATTGTCCACGTTCCCTAAATTGAATTCCAAAATCTGTCAAATTCCAAATCGTCCTTCAACTTGCTTAATATGGACTTGTTTGATTTTTTTCAACTTGCTCAATGTTTTTTTATTTATTTTGGAGATAGATGTTTCTTTTATGATTCAATATAATATTTTTTTGATAATGTTATATTAGTAGAAATTTCATTTTGGAGATAGATGTTGTGTTTTTCTAGAGTTTAAAACCCAAACTAGTCCCAAACCGCCTAAACCGGTCAGACCAGAGCCAGACTACCTTTTGTGCTCCGGTTTCACCAGTTTGGTTGCTGCATCGATTGGGTTTGAAAATTTTCCTAACCCGCCATTGAGGTTTGGTTTGCGGTTTGGGGGGTTATAAACTGCCCAAACTGGACTGCAAACACCCCTAGCTCCTGGTGGCTTCCTACTACCCAAACATATTTATTTCAAGTGCAAGGTCTGAAAGTAACTGCAAAAGTGCTCAATAACCTAGATAATTATTTGTTAAAATTATCATTTTTCCACACATTAATCTTTTCTGAAAAGCTAAATGATGTGAGAACATTAAAACTCGACATAGTTGCACCTACCATTGAGGTCACTTTTGTATTGGTCTTGCAAATATCTTTCTTGTGTCTATTTTAAAGGTCACTTTTCATTGTAAAGATTACCAAAGCAACTAGGGGAAAATATGACAGAAAAGAAGAACTATTTCATGGTGGAAAGCTTCGGGTGAGATAATTAATTTCCATGTATAACTGAATCCTAAATATGTCACCTGAGATTAGAAACATGAGCCCTAAAATGACAGAGATTATGCTGATTTGAAACATACCGGTCCATTGCGAAGCTGGCCTTCAGTTAAGCAAGTCTTGCCTGCATTTCCAGAGTAGTAAACGAGCACAAGAAAACTTTTAATGTCACCATATAGTGAGAGGTTCAAATAAGAAGACTAAACACCGTGAAGGTAAGAAGGGAAAGTTCAAATGTGAATCATCGAAAAATTCCATTTGAAGATGCATATGTGAACCCATATGAATAATATGTAACCGTGACTAACGTCGGTTCATATATGCATCTTCAAATAGATTTTTTCGGATTTTTTAAATGATTCACATATGAACCTTCCCTTCTTACCTTCTCACAATACTTAGCTTTCTTATTTGAATCGGTCCCTATAAAATGTAACAATATAGTGGGAGGTTCAAATAAGAAAACTAAATATGTGAGAAGATAAGAAGGGAAGGTTCATATGTGAATCATCGGAAAATTTTATTTGAAGATGCATATGTGAACCGACGTTACAGATTATTCACATGAGTTCACATATGCATCTTCAAATGGATTTTTTGATTTTTTCGATGATTCACATATGAATCTTCCCTTCTTACCTTCTTACAATATTTAGCCTTTTTATTTGAACCAGCCACTATAAAATGTACCATATATTGGGAGATTCAAATAGGGACTAAATATCGTGGGAAGTTAAGAAGGGAAAGTTCATATGTGAATCATTTAAAAAATCCATTTAATAATGCATATGTGAACCCATATGAATAATCAATAACATAGGTTCACATATGCATCTTCAAATAGATTTTTTCGGATTTTTTCAATGATTGACATATGAACCTTCCCTTTTACCCTCTCACCGATCCCTAAAGAATGTCACCATATATATTGTAAAAGCACAACCAAAGGGAAAAAAGTAACAAATTATGTCTTGTGAACAGATACCTCTTAAGTTATTTGGACGCTTTGCATTTGAAGCCAACAACGATTTATTATCATATGATGAAGTGCTTGATGCTGCACCTCCAGAGAGATCTGATTGGGATACCTGATATTTCTCATTCGTATGATTTTGTAAAGGTAAAACACCGTTTGGAAAACTTGAATTATGAAAACTGATAGGATTTCTGTCAAAGTTATTTACATAATCAAATTTCAGTTCATTGTGGATATCATTTGAAGGTCCAATTAGAGCCCTGCGAGATTGTTCGCTAGCACCTTCATTCTTCATCGATATGCACTTCTTTTCATACTGCAATAACAGGATGGAAATTGTAAGCAGAGGCGAATCCAATATTTTTTGTTAGTGGTGCATCAGATAATTATCATAATATAAAATAAAATAAAATAAAATAAAAGTTATGTATCAATAAGAAGATACTTTTCTTCCAAACTATGATTGGAAAAATATACTTTTAAAAGACATTTTTGATGAGTTTAATGTTTAAAAATGTCTATTTAAACATGTATAATTCGAAAAAGATTTATTTTAAGAAACATACTTGAAGAACATGTCATGTTTTACGTACGCTACGTCAATATCAGTTACTAAGGGGCTGTTTACCAAATGTTTACCCAGGTAAGCGCTTACCAAGTTACATTACTTTACCGGATGAATATGGCAATGACCAAGAATCTTACCCGGTAAGAGCGAAAGCATAAAATCAACAAGAAAATTAGCTCGAGAGTCTTACAAAGAACAAGCTACCTTAGCAAGATCTGCCTCAGAAACCTGGAAATGGTCAACTCGATCCATTGCACCACCATGTTTCCACATAAAACTTTTTAAGTTCTTCAAGTGATCCGCACTTGCAAGATGGGCGATCCCATTCTCGCTGACAAAACAGATTGAAAGGAAATTGCTGAAATCGGCTAGGATGGTTGTAGTTCCGTATAGTTCTTAGCAAGATTACATGAGTTTGCTAATTCTTCTTTAAAACATCTTCTCTAACAAGCAAAGAGCCAACGTTTCCCGTATAGAAATATTAAGTTGAAACTAATTTGAACAAGACCATAACAACAATTATTTCTAATCGCTCAAAACATTGGACCCATCTTTCAATTGAAGTCCCAACCATCCAAAGACAAGGTAGATCCAAACTTGCTTCATCCGAGTCTAACAATAAGAAACGCATGAACTTCAAAAAATCTTTACGAAAAACTCTTCCTCGAAGTTGTTTGAATGGCGAGAAGATGTTGTTCTATAGTTGTCTTCATTTAAATGCTCAACTCTGTCTCCGTCGATAAGACATTAGTTATTTCGTGAACACGACTATAGAACATTAGTTATGTCTTCTTGCTAATCAAACAACTTCGAGGAAGAGTTCTTCACGAAGAAAAACTTTGGAGGATTGGACTTAGACTGAAAGATCGGTGCATACTTCCACTAGTTAGAAATAATCACTGTGATGGTTTTATTCAAATTAATTTCAACTTAATATGAAAACCTAAGAAATTATAAACGAATAGAACCTATAACCAGAAGCTTTGATATTCAGTTTCTACCTACATTTTCTCAAGGGAAAGAATTACGCGTGCTTTCGTATATGCATTCATGTTGTGTGTGTGTGTGTGTGTGTGTGTGTGTGTATATATAGTGATGATTTGCTCACCAGGCAAATGAGCTGCCCTGCTCCGTAACATCTGAGTCACAAAAAACACACCAAAATCTATTGCGAGAAGCAAGCTCGGGACGAAGTAAGCTAGGGTTCTTAAGGAAGAACCGTACGTCGGAAATTTTGGTCTGAAATCTAGATAAGAAAGATGATAGAGATTTGACATGGTTAGGAAAGTAGTTATGGCGGCGACCTTGATTGTGATTGAGCTTGCATACTTTACAGAACTCAAAATCGTTGTTCTTCCCCTTTGTCTTCGAGTTCTTCTTCGTTGAAACAGTGCTAGGGTTAGCGTTATTCGTCTCCGATGGTGCTTCCATCGCCATGGTTCAGACAAGAATCGAATCTTCGAAATTCGAATCCGAACCCTACCAAATAATTTGGATCACCAGATTAAAACCCTAAGTCTAACAAATCGTGAATTTCTTCACCAATCTAGGATCATTGACGATGGGTATGAGTACTTGCAGGTTATGATTTTGATTCAGGGGCGTCTGTTATCGGAGAAAGGTAGAACTGAACAAAGGATATTGCGCAACAACGGCGGGTCGGGTTTTTTTCTAAAATTAAAGCCCGATTCGGAAGATTATGTTACAAATCCATAATGACGACATGGTGTCTGGTATTGTTTATAAAAATAATTTGTTGACATATTTTGGTATGACATTTGTAATAAGTATTTTTGAATGTTTAAATAAATAACTTATAACGGTGTCAAACTGGTAATAAAGAGTTTTTAAATAATTTAAAACATTCTGACTTATAATAAGTTGATAAGTATTTTTGTAAAAAAACATAATTTGTTTCAAATAAACAATCTCAAACACCCCTAAATAATTGAAGATGATTGTTTATCAGAAAATTTGAAACCTTTTAGGGGGGTTTTGGTTGATGAATTTTGAAGGAACAAATGAATTTTTTTTTTTTTATCAAATTGCAAATCTTATGTTTGATTCATATAATGAATCATCATAGTAATGATTTTTAGAATTCCACAAATTAAAATTTTCATCATTTTTTGCATAAGTTAATGAAATTTACATCCAATTTAATCAACATTGTTCACCCTCTATCCCAACCATGATCATGTTACTATTGTCCCTACCAGGCCACCACCACTACTATTACAATCACATCTTTCACCCACCCCAACCCACCATTGACCATCATGTTATTATTGTCGTCATAGTTGTCACCCACTGTCACCCGCCCCCACCCACCAATCCACAACCACCCCGCCCCCACTACCATTGTAACCACATACCACCTTGCCACCACCCCATCGACCACCATGCCACCACCCTATCGACCGTCATGCCACCTATGTCGCTATTGTTACCACCATGCCACTTATGTCGTCACAACCACCACCCCCACCCATCCCACCGACCACCGTGCCACAACTATCGTCACAACAATCACCCCCACTTATCTCACCCCAACCACCACCAACCCCGTATGCGTGGGGAATGGGGTGGGGATAGGCGAGACATGACATGTGGGAGCTTGGCAGGGCAGGCAAGGGTGCGGGCAGGAGGCAAGGTGGGGTGGGCATAGGGCTCCACCCTTCGCCACCACCCACCTACGTGGGTGGTGGGTGGGACGTGTAGCCAGAGGTAGGGATAGGGCGAGGCAATGTGGGGTGTGCAGGGAGCCACCCCTTTGGTGTCGAGGGTGTCGGGGATGGGGCTACCACTCACCTACCCACACCACAATGCCACTATCATCGTCGTCACAGCTACCAACTCACTCCCCCCCCCCCTCCCAAACAAATATGGAGATTCCAATCTTTTTGAGATATTGCATTCCGATTCCTATCAACTAAATGTATGGTCAAATTCCATCATAATTCCTTCAAAGTCAAACTATTTTGATGTTATTTCAGTTCCACCAAATTCCATTATGTGAACGAAACGCCCTCTTATGTTTTTTAAAGGTCAGAGCATCTACAGCGCAATCTTTAAAATAAATAATCAAAAGTCAAAACATCTGAAATTTTATTTTCATTTCCAATGGCTTCTCCATTTTGAATATTACAACATGAATTATATTATTAAATGTTCAATAACTTTTATAAAATACTATTTCTACCTCGTATACATTAATTTTGAATGTTCTAGTTGGTAAGGGAAAAACTCTTTTATATGTAATCGTTTTCTTTAGAGATCTCTGTATTTAGAGAACTTCAATGTCTCTCTCCTACTTTTTCCATTTTGGAGATGGTTTTGAAAATTTTGCTGGAGCAAAAATCCAAAATCTCTGTTTTTGGAGAATCTGTTTGAAATGCATTTAGGCAAAAATATTATAATAAAACACTTGGATGTATCAAGAGAAACGATCAAACGTTATGCAGACAGAAATCATGACAAATTAATAACAAAGGCAGACAATGAACCGCAACGAGAAGCTAAAACACAAATAAAATCCACTAAAACAAAAAACAACTCGAGACCAAAGTTGAACACGGACATGACATAGAAGCCTACCTCCCGAAACTAGCCATCAAAGAGTTGTACTGCACACTACACGGGTCACGAAACGATAAGATTCCTGATACGCTTCAAAATCTATTGAAACTTATGTTTATTTATAATAAACATCAATTTTTTATGGAATATTTTATTATATTATTAGAATAATGTTTATGTATTAGTTGTGTTTATCATTATATTATAAAGCATTTGACAAAAACTCGTAAAAACCATATTTTATACATGAAGTGCTACTTATTGATGCATATTGATTAAAAAGTCGAGATTACAAGTAAAATTTGCATAAGTACAACTTATAAAACTCCATATTTGAATTCGTGTAACTAACTGTAGATAAATATGATCAAATACAATATACAGTTCTCGTTTTAAATATATCTAAAATATAAACAGGATAATTATTGAGTTCTAACATAATACTTAGTTATTATCTTTATAAAAATTATATTATTAAAGCAAAAATAAATTACTTCGTCACTAAACCTAAATTAAATTATAAAAAAAATTGAATTAGATAAATTACACAAAAAAACAAGAACTTTTATATATATTTTTAATTTTTAAAATTTTTATGATATCTTTAAAAATTATATTTAAAAAAAACATTATTGATTGGTCAAAACCACATAAATTCATATTATAATATTGACAGAGACAAAAAAAAAACGAAACATTAAAATCGAGATATATCTTGTTACATTGCACGAGTACTCTTCTAGTTTATAAATTATAACAGTAAATTTTAAAATATCTTAAAAGTATCAGATAAAAAACTTTATGATATAAGTAAAAATTACAGCTGTTTATGAAATATATTTATAATATTATAAATTAAAATATTCTTATATTTAAAAAGTATAAATTAATTTGTAAGTTTTTTCTTTGTTTATAGAGTTTTTGGTTTTGTTAATGGTTAAACACTTTGTCTTTGTGCAGAGTGTAAACCTTCTCATTTTCTATGATATATTTGATCTAAGCCAATCATTTCGTTATATATACGGATAGAGATGCACAAAAACTGATTATAGATTCAATATTCATTGGCTTGCTTCTGTTAATAGAAAAAGAGAAATCAGTGTTTGTTTTTAAAACGATAACCAATTTGGGCCTGACAGACTGAATTGATATCGTTTGGCGCCAATTGGCATATACACGGTTTAGGGTTTCTTTTAAGTCCGTTGTTTGTTTCCTCTTAAGTAAGTTCTAGCATTCAAGTATTCACAAATCAATAAATAGCCGAACCTACATCATACCTGGACCAAGCCCAATATCTGGTCCTTTTTTGACACGCCGTTATCTATTCATAGGCTTGAAATTCTTAAATGAAATTGGTCCAAAAGCTAATATTGAACTTACAACCGGTCCTTTAATGTCAGATCCTCGATCTGGTTTCAATCATCGAGCAACTAGTTCATCAGTATCCAGCGTTGTACCATTACTTTGTAGTGTGTGGTTTGTTGATGATCCACAACGTCCACACGTTGTGATGCTTTTCGTTAGTCCCACCACCATTTATTTCATCAAATATTTTTTTCTTTAAACGTAAAAGAAGTTTCCCTTTTGGTTGATGACGAGATCCAACCATTTAGAAACAATGATTATATCGTTTAATCTTGTTAATACGATGCATCAAACCAGTAAGATCCATTAAAGCCGATCTCATAACATGTTTTACGCATGTTGAAACCCACAGGGTGAACAAAGCACCAAATGATCTTCAACAAAAGTGACTTGCGTATTTTATATGGATTAAATAACAGTATATGATCTTTGTAGCTAATGTCTTTCAAGATTTAAATAAAATCACAGTACATATTAAAATACTCACGTGTCTTGTTAGAAACAGTACTTGAAACCCGTTTAAAGCAAGCGGTGCCCAACAAGGATGAAATCACTGGTAATGGAAATGAAGAGAAAAAACAAAGTCTGCTTAAATAAAATAATTCAATTCCACTGTTCTGAAGTAAGCAATGAACGAACCTGAAATTTTTTGTATACACAATCGAAACTTACACTTGATGCTAATATTGTTTTTAACATTTCTTAGCGTGAATTAAAGATAGAGAATATTATTGTTGTCACTTCATTTTTAGGGTTTCATATTGTTTTTTTTTTTTTTTATTAATCTGGATATCCAACTTGCTATGCGAGCCGACTAATCCCAGAATGACCACCCGCTTCGCGGGTAGCACGAAGTCACTGCATTTGAACCTCTATGGCGACAATGAGATTTTTATTCCTTCTTGGATTCAAACATAGGACCTCCAGACACTTTTGACCTTTGGAGCCCAAACTCAAACCAACCAGGCACCACCTTTGTGGTCAATGTTGTTTATATCTAGTTTCTTTCTACATATGACCCAAAAACATCAGTTAATTAAAAAACCAGTTATTTTTATAGTATTTTCTTTTAATAGTCATAAGCAAGAGATACCAAAAGTTTTTTGACAGTGAACGGAAATTTGTCCCTCTGTTTGTACTTTGAAATAAAAAAAGGGTAAATATATGAATTATCACATGACACAGACAGATCCACTATCCTTCGTCCATTTGCCATTCTCAAATTGCACCCATGCCAATTGTCCACTTCATTTGTTCCAAATACTGGGTTGGGAAAAGGGGAACATGTGATGGATCATACCAAATACTTCAACCATATATGAATGGTAACATACAAATGTTATAATGATATCATATCAGTCGGTATCATTTAAAAGTCGTATGTCTGATTTTTGTAATAAAACAGTTATTTTATACTAAACCAGGCAAGAATCCTCAAGAAGTCAACAAGCTATACCCAGAAATCAAGAAACGAAAGACCAATCACAGCCCCAGCAGGTATCTTTTAAAAGTCGCATGTTTGATTCTCGTGATAAAACAGTTTTCTTGTATTGAATCAGGTCAAATTCCGCATAGAATCAACAAGCTATACCCACAAACCAATGAACAAAAGACTGATATAGCCCATGCATGATATATTCGGTCTTCTTGATCTGACAACACTACTTGAAGAATTATATGTATAACATGATACCAATCTGCACGTTTTCTTACATAAACCATGTGAAAATTGAACTTTTCTAGGATGTTGATAAGATAAGAGTTTGAATCAGTGTTTTTTGCCGACCGAAATAAAAAGGGATGGATAGAAAGGATGGTATCTTTCAGTGTTTGGAATTAAATTACTAAAAGGGACATGGGTACTTGGGTAGTGGGTGTTTGGTTGAATGGAGCTAAAAGCTAACAAGGTGTAAAGTGTAGACATCAGACAATATTGATTTTTTTTAAACGAATATGTTTTTGTAAAAAAAAAAAACGCAAGAATAACATTTTTAACAGATTTTTTAAAATAAAAAATTAAATATTAAAAAAAATACATTCAATTATGGTTTTTTAATATTTTAGAGGGTACAATGTTAATTACGTTATTAAAATATTAAATATATTTAATAAAAATATTATTTCATTCTTCTAGATATCTAATTTCAATGAATTTTATTAGTTGGAATAATAATAATAATAAATTATTATTGTAAGAATTCATATCATTTTGGGAGGGGAACTAATGTTACCTTATAAGGGACTGGATACTCCCTCTATTAGACACATTCTAAAATAGGGGGTCTAAATGTACACAAAACGGACAATATATGGTACAGATGACTTGAGATGTTTAAAGATGGTATCAGAACTGGGAAACTGGTGTGCCAGCACAGACAAAATTGTGGTTCAAGTGTAGGTAAAACAGACGATAGCTGGTACAGTTAGCCTAAGATATTACGATATCTCCTTCATTAGTAGTCACTTTTAAAGGGTTTTCCAGATTTAGAGAAATTTACCACTCCATTACTTGTTTCATCATGAAAAAGTTTTGAAAACCTCGAAATCAACCAAAAATACTCATTTTCTTTATTTTGAAGAAAACATCCTACAGATGCTCTAAAGACTCGGCAATGTTCAGTACACACGGAGTAAGCATTAAAAACTGCAGAAGTTTCTTAATTTTATTAATTTTGAAAAATAATGTAAAACGTCACTGTAACTTTGTACAACTTTTAGTTACGTATTTCGAACAAAAAAGATTTATCAGTTACAAACGTATACTGTTATAATCATAACAATTACATTAATTTCGTTAATTTTAGTCAAATCTGCTCAGGTAAATTATTAATAATGGTTGAAACAATATAACAGTTTTTGTCGAACTGTTTTCCGTCAGTTATTTTGTATCAATTTTGATTATCTATGTTACGTCGGAGGATCTTTATCAAATGTTTACCGGATAATCGGTTATTGGTAACATTATCAACCATCAAAATGATTTGTTCGTATGCGCTTTTTGCCCGGGTGTTAACCGAGTTGAAGTGTTCTCTCTCACTTACCGGGTAAGAACCTCGGTTGTGGTCACACCTCTTCCTCTGTAAATTTATAGGTGTGTCCCATACTCAATCTGGTAAGACAATTAATAGATATTTTTGTTCAAAGTATATAACTTTAGAAAGTACAATGATATTTTTATTTATATTTTTTTACAGTTTTAACAAGCATAATAATTAAACAGTAACTGAATTACAAATACTGTCGGTAAAATTCAAAGTAAATTAATACGATATCAATCTGACTTAAGTTTATATAAAACTTTTAAAATCTAAATAATCTTTAACATACAATGTCTGAATTTTTTTCTCAATTAAGTTAATAAAATCTGAATCAATCGTCACATATACGGATTATATTTTTACTAGAAGGGTACTCGTACAATACAGAGAGATACATCTCGATTTTAATGTTTCATTTTTTTTGTCTCAGTCAATGTTATAATACAGTTTTATGTGGTTTTGAGAAAACGATAATGTTTTTATTTTTTGAATAAAATATAAATATATATCATAAAAAAATGGAAAAAAAATATTGATATTAGTACCAAAACTTAATATTTAGAATTTCTCATTTTTTGTATTTTTTTAATTCATTTTAAAATTTTTTATTTAATAATGTAATTTTTTATAAAGATAATAATTAAGTATTTTGTTGGAACTTAATTATTATCCTAATTATATTTTTGGTCTTTTGTATTTAAAATGAGATGTTTATCATGTATTTGATTATGTTTATCTACAATTAGTTACACGACTTCAAACATGAAGCTTTAATAAGTTACTTACGCATAATTTACTTGTAATCTTGAATTTTAAGTAATATACATAAAAATGATTTCTAAGAATTTTGTCAAATGCTTTATAATACAGTATAGATATGTTATTTAAACTTGGCAAAAAAAAAACCCGATACATTAATATATGTACATAAATGTACACTCACATGGGTTGTAAAAATCCAGTGGTACATATATTAAAATCAGTTTAAAAAAATACAGTTTAATGTACAAATACCAGTAAAGATTATAAGACAAGTGTTTATCTCCAAAGGCTATTGTATTAATTAAAACATGACTGCAAAATACTTGTATAGAAACTAAAAACAAAAGAAATTATGAATACTTTGATTCTGATTCTGAACTTATACACCACCAGTACGACTCTGATGAATATCGAATTGCTTACAAGTTGACCTTTTACTAATGATCAAGGATTCTTAAAACCGGTCAAGGTCGAAATGTCTGCCTGCAAGCCTGACAAGTTATCTCCATACAGGTTGAATCAATCCAATGTGTCGCTTTTGCTTTCATATTCTCCGCCCTTGCGACGTCTTCTTGTGCTCTCTCCCACATGTGTCTGGCACATGACAACTCTGATTGTGCCAAATCCATCTCTCGTTGGGTCATCTCCCTTACACGCTCCACATACGCCTTCTCTGTTGATGTTATTCGGATTTGATCTGCTTCTTGCCATTTCAGTGCTTTTGTTGAGCCTTTGTGGGAAAGGTCACCTAATATACAGTCATCCAGGGAAGACCCAACTGGTCGAGAACTGTTCGATAATTGTAGGTCTAGTGATGGACCCATTTGATATCGTGTGTTGTCTGATTGAAACCTGATTGAACCAGATGACCACGTTGGGTCACGTGACCGAGAGCCTCTTGGGTGTGGTGTAGGAAGGAGTTGTAATTCCATTTGATCATCTTCCATTTTTCTTGGGAGGAATGGAATTGGCAAAGGGAGAGATGTTTTACACCTTTATATAACAAATTTTCAAGTGAATTCCCAAAAATGGCCTTGTTTTCCATCCAAGATTTACCAAACCAACCATATTATGGAATGACATTTGTACCCTTGGGTATGTGTCATGTGCAATAAATATGTGAAGGGTATTTTGGTAAACACACCATGTGAATGAAAAGGTACAATTCTTGTATGAGACTTCAAAGAAATGGATGGCTTCGTTTGGAGGGAAGGAATTGCGGTCTCCCTTCTTTTCAACTCATTTTAACGTGTAATTGTTTTTTATTTATTTATTAATTTTGATATCCAACTCGTTATACAAACTGATTAATTCCAGTACGACCATTCGTTTCGTGGGTAATCCGGAGTCACTGCAGATGAATTTCTATGGCCACAAGGGTATTTTTATTTCTAATTGGATTCGAACCTGATATCTCCAAACACTTTTGACATTTGGAGGCCAAATTCAAACCAACCGAACACCACCCTTATGGTTATGTTGATTTCTTTCAATATATATATAACTTTCTATCAATACAAACATAAGTTATAAATATAACTTTTATTATTTACAAACTATACAATTCTAACAAAATTTACAAATCAATCATAGCCGTCCATCTAGTTTAATAAATATATGATTTTATTTTGTTTCTTAATCTAAAAGTCATGATCATAATTAATGAATCTTATCATTTTCTATATATATAATCATTAAAATTTCATAATCATATATGAGAAAACTTCATCAATAAAGGTATTATATAAAACAATTTCATTAAACAAAATCATTAAATTAAACAATAAAATCGACGAATAAGGGTGATTTACACGATTTGTACAAATATGAGTGGTTTACACTTAATCATCTCTCTCTCTCTCTCTCTCTCTCTATATATATATATATATATATATAAGGGTTAAATCAAAGGAGAACCGTAAAAAGATGATAAATGTGTGAGAACCGGTTAAAAAATATTTCTTTGCATGATTTTTCATGAAATAATATAATTTAAGGTAGTGTTTCACATGTAACTGTTTATATGTGATAGTTTTACATGCATTTGTTTCACCTTGTGAAACATTTTTACGTGTATTTTTTGTTTCACTATGTGAAAAAAAAAATTTCACATAGATATTTTCCGCCATATAAACACAAACATATGTGAAAGAATATAGCTAAAACCACAATTTGATGAAAAAAATCATGTAAAAAATATTTTCATATTATTTTTCACAAATTTGCAACATTTTTCTGCCTCTTATTTCATTACCGTCCTCCATATATATATATATATAT
>NC_037531.1:17434604-17468018 GCF_001531365.2 Cynara cardunculus var. scolymus | reverse complement strand
ATATTTAAAATGAGATGTTTATCATGTATTTGATTGTGTTTATTTGCAGTTAGTTACACGAATTCAGATATGGAATGAAATCGGATAGGGATGAACGGGTTTAAGAGTTTTTAAGAGTTTAAGAGTTTAAGAGTTTAAGAGTTTTAAGAGTTTAAGAGTTTTTAAGAGTTTTAGTCAAATGCTTTATAATATAGTATAGATATTAAAATTCAATATTACAAATTATTATCACATACACACAATTTATAAAAACTAGACATTTTTTTTAAATTAATTGATAAACATGTTCAAATACAATATAAATGTCAACTCATACTAAGGGGCAATTTATCAATACTTACCCGGGTAAGTGCTTGCTTACCAGTAAAATCTAAAACTATTAGTTACTTATCGAGTAAGATCTTAGTCTACCAAAACGGTATTGTATGCAACAATTAACCCGATAAATGTTAAAATAATATTTTTACGAAATTGTTTACAATTGGTCACCTTTTTTTTTGCATATTATGTCTTGTATGTTATGAAGAGAGAGAAGATAAAATATAAAAGAGATGATGGAGAGATGGAGAAAAATATAGGATAGATGAGAGAGAGAGAGAGAGAGAGAGAGGAATAAAATTTTAATTTATATTAAATCAACTATTTTTATTAAATTCGATCTTACGGATTTCATCAATTGGAGGGTTTAAAAAAAACAATGTGGTACATATATACATATATGTATATATATATGCTTGGGATCACGTGAGACCCGTGAGATCATTTTTTAACACTTGAAATTTCACCGCAAAACGTTATGAATGCGACATTCATTTTTTTCTAATGTGAATGTTCGGGTTTTTTTTTACGTTCACAACATTTTACTATAAAGTTTCAAGTATAAAAAAATGGTTTCACTAGTCTTATAAAAACATATTGTTGTCGTAAATGATTGGTTTTTAAGACCTACAAAATATATATATATAAAGTACAATAACAATTAAAATGTATAAACAATAATAAAGGGTGTTTGGACGTAATATAAAAATGATTTTTATTTTTAAAATTAAAATAATTATACATAATATAAAAGGATGTTTATAATGATAGAATTAACCCCATCTAAATATTAATATTTATTTTTTATCATATTTTACAAATAGTAATAATAACTTCGGGAAATATATTCGAAAACAAAAATAATTTACATCTGGTGTAACAAATATTTATGTTTTTCAAATTGATCTAACAAAATTGTGGAATGAGTATGAAAAAACGGAGTTGAAAATAAGGTCGAGATGGCTACACAAGTTGCAGCTGATGATAGTATCATAAACAACCGATCATATCAAATGTAAGACACATGGTGATTAGAGTTGTTCATGGGCGGGACGACTCGTTAGATCCAACCCATTTAGCCTGCTAAAATACAAGATTGGACAACCGTTATCGAGAAAATAGACGGACCTGAGTTTTTTTTTAAAATTAACTGGCATATATGGACAATGTAAAAATATTTATGGACATACTGCCCAACTTGCTTATATTTTATAGTTAATATTTTTGTACCATTAATTAAAATTTTACATATATTAATATATTTTAAAATTAAATTATTAAAGTTATAGGATGAGACTCTTTGATTTTCTTGATAACCTAAAAGGCCAGTGAGTTGTTTGTTAACTCTTAATGTGAATATTAATGTCATATATAAATAACTAGAAGAGTACTTGCGTAATGCAGCGAGATACATATTGATTTTAATATTTTATTTTATTCTTTATCTCAGTAGATGTTAGAATATGATTTTACGTGATTTTGAAAAAAACAATGATGTTTTTATTTTTGAATAAAATATATCGATATAGAGTATCAAATTAACTATTTAAAATTCTTCATTTTTGTGTATTTTTTTAATTCAATTTTTTTATTATAATTTAATTTATGTTCAATAACGAAGTAATTTATATTTGGTTTAATAATATATTTTTCTCATACAGATAATAATTAATTATTTTGTTAGAACTCGATAATTATCTTAATTATATTTAGGATTTTTATATTTTAAAATGAGATGTTTATTTTCCATTTAATTATGTTTATCCGTAGTTAGTTACACAAATTCAATCATGGAACTTTAATAAGTTGTACTTATGTATAAATTACTTCTAATATTAAATTTTAAGTAATATGCATTAATATACAGTACTCCATGCATAAAAAATGATTTTTAAGAGTTTTTATCAAATGCTTTATAATATAGCATAGATAAGAATGCATAATTGATTTTATGGAAGTCTGAATTTTGTTTTTTATTTCTTTCTCCACTTGTTGAGATCCATATGTCACTTAGTTGTTTAAAATTTTAATTGCAACGATGTTTTTTCTTTACTTTTTTGTTTAACATTTGTTAATTAATTGTCAGTTATCAAGTTTATAGATTTATAAGAGTTACAATTTTTAGGCCCATTAGCCTGTGGGCAAGACCGACTCGTTTATAAGACGGGCAATGGCGAATTGTCAAGTCCGAAAAAAAAAACCCTTGGGTTCACAATATTAGACCCGTTGGACAAAAAAACAAGTTAGGCCCGACTCAGACCTAAACCAAGCCCGTAAATGATCATCTCTAATTTTGATAATGCAAACTGTAATCCACTACTTGATCATACCAAATGTCAAATAGGACTAAGGAACATGTCGTTGATGCAAAAGTTTGATAATGATACATTTTGATTGTAAGATTTATGAACATACAAACATATAAGATGCATAATGTGATATCTTTTTGTGAAACAATGAAAATAATTAAAATGCACATTATGATACATTTCATAAAACAAAGAAAATACATTGTGATACATGTGAAACATTGTGAACGTTATCATTATGATACATTTTGATTTACAAACGTCTTTAAAATACAATGTATATTAGGTAATTGATATATTAGGTAACTAATTTTAATTAAATATTTTATTCTAAAAAATTAATTAAATATTTTGATTGGTTGTCAAAAATAGAATTACTATATTACCTTTTTAGTTTATTTAAGAAATATTTTTAAATATTTCAAATGAATGGTTCGTATTAAATCTCACGATTATTACAAACTAATCAGTTATTCTTTAAATGGCCCTATATATATATTAAAAATTATATTGATAAAAATGACATCTTTCTCTTTAACGTTTTCATTCGGTATTTTACACGTGATGTAAATTTGCGAAAAGCTCAAGTAGGCCCTAATTATATGATGTTAAAAAGGCTGCCAACACGTAATGTCACAATAATTTTTCCCGCTACTTTTTACGTACCCTTTTCCTTTTTGGCGGCAAAAGTTCTTCAATGGAGGATGCATTTTCATGGTGAAATTCGTCTCCGTCGTCGCAATCTCTTCGAACTACGGCCATGAATTCGAGAGACCTCACTCTGATCTCTACCGCTACCATAGCCGGTGCCCTCGTCTCTGCAATCGCAATCCGTTTCTTAGTGAACCCTAGGAAGAAGTTGTCCGCCGCCTCAACCTCTAGTTCAGATGCCGTGCTACGGAGGAAGTCATCTTCCGATGATCCTTACGATCCATCCAAACGCAACGGGTAAAGTTAACTTAGTTCTGAGATTGTTCTCTCTTGTTTCTCACTTCTCAGTGAAAGCCATGGTTGAACGGCATCCTGTTTATCGCCTGTGTTTCAAACTGATATTAACAGAGAACATGTATTAATTTTAACGCAGATACTTGTCATGGGATGACTATTTTATGGCAATCGCATTTCTTTCAGCTGAGAGATCCAAGGATCCTAACAGGCAGGTTGAATTTTTGCTCTTTATCGATATAGATCTTGTAGTTATTTCTTGTATATAAACTTTCAAGCTAAAGTTTGTTACTGTTTTGGTCTCTAATTTACATTTCATTATGAAAAGCCAACCTAGCCGATACAAAATTCAAAATAGACGAACAATTTGAATTGTAACCCCACTTGTCTTCAGCTTACCTTTTTTAAGCTTAACGTTGTTACTCATTTGGTACTGAAATTTTTAAAATAATATATGAACTTCTTTTTTGGACGGAAGCATCCATGTAGAGATGGAAATTTCACTTTGGGGATCGATACCACCACTAGTACTCGATCCTAACATGGCTTGATTCCCTGATTTGGCAGGTAACGGGGGAGGGACAGATTTATTTTCATATCCGAAGTGGGTCGGGATGACATTACCCGCTTCTAACCGACTGGATTAAACTTTTATTTTTGAACTAATCTATATACATGTGCATGTATGTATATATTTATATATCTTTATTATTAGATAAGAAATATATTTGATTTTCAATATTGGTAATTAGTTTAGTGATGATTCATTGTAATTTTTATTTTAAAATACAATATCTTTTTATTGTTTTTTACTAAATGGGTATCCAATGGGTTCCCAAATCCCTTGGGGATTCCATCCCAGTGTTTAGTTGAGGTCTGTCTCGGGGACGGGGGCTTAAACTGGGGTCAGAGTTTGGAATGGAGGATGCATTACCCGCCCCGTTTCCATCTCTCATCCATGTCTAAGATGAGGAAGTGGGTATCAAAGTCTTAATGGTAAACCAAATTTCTTTTAGTTTTCTTATTTGGTGCATCGAGTTGGCTATCTTCAAGTGGTGATCATCTTACAAGATGAGCAGATTACAAAAGAATTTGTTTGTATGCACATAGTATACTTCTGGATGGTCTTGTTAATTTGAATTGTTTTGCTTCAGTGTTGGTGTATTGCTAATTTTGCACTATCTTTCATTGTAGGTTGGAGCATGCTTGGTGAGTCAAGATGGTATAATACTCGGTAAGAATTTCTGGAGGAATGTTATATTCCAAGTATCATGTAGCTCTGCAATATAAGTATTTTTCTCATGAATGGTGTTGGGGGTGTTGTATATCTGTCTGTGGGCTTGTTTGTTAGCAGCTTAATGATATAGAAATTGGCTTCTTCCGTTAGCTATATATGACTGTTTGGCAGTGGCTTATTCATTAAGCTTATAGGGGAGAGCTGTATGCAGAAAGCCAAGTTTTTTTCAAAACTGCCCCTCCCAATTAAAAAACATGGTCCTTCTATTTATAAAAAACTTTTTTAAACAAAAACCTTCCCAATATATGTAGACAAGATTAATCCACACATACAGTTTTATTCATATAGAACTTGATGGAAAACCAACCAAATAGCCACTCCGTATGTATTGCGTGCATTCATTGGATACACCTTGACTTATGTTTTAGTTATTTCAACTTTATAAAATGCAGCACCTGATCACTCAATATGCTCATGAACTGCTTGTAATATTTTGGAGAATTGCAAGAATGCGATTATGCTTAACAAATGAAACCATTTCTTAGTACATACATGAAATGATTAAGTTATAACAACAGAGATATATGATCATGCAAGATGAATGGATGCTATTAGAAATTGTGTGTATAAATCGAAGGATATATGGATACAAATAAAGATCTTAAAGACATGAGAATAACCATCCTTAAAAAAATTATTAGCCCCCACCATTTACACTGATGGTTACCCGGCTAAATTCTTTCAGGAATCACTTTGAGATAGAATTTTATGCAGTGCAAATAAAATTCTCCATGAACATCAAGGAAATATTTATTTTGAGAGTATATATTTATGGAAACTCATACTCTTACAATCTAATGTTAAGGAATATATATAGATGCCACTGTAACCACATCTGCCACCAAAAAGATCAATTAGTAATGCATTTCCTGCCGATTGTACATGCCAATTTCAGAAAACAGAAATTTCAGTGAATATCAAACATGATCGAGCCTTTAAAATAACGCGATCGCGAATGCCAAAACTTCTTGAAATCTTTTTTATTTGAGTTTCATGTTTCCACCGATTCTGGTACACCATATAAAGCAACTGTCAAAACAAACATTGTTAATGAGACCACACTTCAATAGAAGTATTACTAGCTTTTGTCATCATGTTACTGTCTTTGTTTGACTCTTTCTATGACATGTATATTTTTGACCGATAAACAGGCATAGGCTATAACGGGTTTCCACGCGGCTGTTCTGATGACAAACTCCCATGGTCAAAAGTTGGTATTCAAAATCTATTTCCGATAAATTCCGTAATTGATTGGTTGTCACTAATCTTATTTCTTATTTTAGAAATCTAAGAATGGGAATCCATTGGAGACAAAGTATCCGTAAGTGATTAATTACCATCTTACGAACTCTATTTAGTAATTACAAGTTTCTTACTTGCTGATCTGAAGTTGATACATACTTACTAGTTGGGAAACAATCTTGTTATTTTAATCACCACCTTTCTTTATGCATCAATCAAAATTTCTGCCTTTGCAGTTATGTTTGCCACGCTGAAGTTAACTGCATCCTGAATAGAAATCATGCATCTGCTGCAGGGCAGGTTGGTCCAGTATTTCTTTAGTAAATTTTCACTTTTCCTGCATCATCTTCTTGTCCGTGCGTCTAGGTGCATATTTTGTCCCATGAATAGTAAGGGGTTAGTTTGGTTGGTTTTCCATTAAATCCTGTGGATAAATTTGTCTGTGGATTAGGTGCCATTTACTAATCACTTACCTTGGTAAGTGCTTACTGGTTATAATTACCTTACCAGGTGAACACAACAAGGACCAAGAATCTCATTGGCAATGATCGAGAGTCTTACCTTGTGAGGGTGATGACTCTTACCTGGTAAGCGTTTATCAGGTTATAAACACTTACCATCAATCCATTTTGATAGCAAAAAATGTTACCACATAAGGTAAGTGAGAGTGATAACTCTTGCTGGTAAGTGTTTAACCAGATAAGCATTTGGTAAACAACCCCTTAATCTGTCTGTATAGATTAAGAAGACTTTTGTTTGGCAGAGTTTTTTCATAGATGGAATATATTTTCAAAAATTTGGCCTCCTGCATAAAGTTCCCTCCTAGAAGCTTACTGAATAAGCCACTTTATATATCATTAAGCCGCTACCAAAAGCTACGAGTGCCATTAAGCTCATTAAGCTGCTAACAAACAGCCTCTAAGGCAAGACTGAATATATTTGCAAAAACATCATAGTTTTTACCCTTTTTGGGATTTTGTTGCTATGTTTTATTAGGATATTAAGACGCATGCCTTGTTCTTATAAATATGCAGAAGCTTTATGTAACAATGTTCCCTTGCAATGAGTGCGCAAAAGTTATCATTCAGGTGAATTTGTACCCCTTCCCTTCCCTTCCCTTTCACATGTATCTTTCTCCTTGTGGTCTTTGTTGCATATAAGGCTGAATCGAACCCCTGAACCTTTATATCACAGTCTGGGGTTTCTGAAGTTGTCTATTTTGTGGAGAAGAGTTTGGAGAATAATGTTACTTATGTTGCTTCTCACAAGCTTCTATCAATGGCAGGCATAAAAGTAAGTTCTTTCATGTTGAGAACCTTTTCTCTAACCCCCCAAGCCCAAAATAACCGGCTGGTTCAATAACTTCAAATCCAATTTAAAGCCATGATGAAAGTTATTGGTAGCCCAAGCTTTGAGCCTTTAGGGTGCTTTGGTACACAAGACAGAACAAAATAGAACAGGGATTATTGTTCCACGTTTGGCCGGACTTTTATGTGGAACATAGTGGAACACGCATGTCCCAACTCCACCCCATGAAGCAAGGTGGACCTGACCTGTATGTTACCAATATAACCTTAAATCAAAATATATAAAATGTAAAACAACTTATTAGGGGTAATTTGGTCATTTTATCTGTTTTGTCTTACCAAACGCTTAACATTGTTCTGTCATGTTTGAATACCAAACGCACCCATAAGGAGCTAACAAATCTACTTCTCTATTCATGTGGGACCACCTGTTACAAACTTTCCCACTTAAACTTTTGATGACCTCGTTAGGCCTGCCCATAATCTCCCTCGTAATCGGTGATGTGGGATTCGTCTAAGAGGTTTCCCCCATTCATATTTGATTAAATGTTGCATTTGTTGATCATTTTGAAGGTTAGAAGACATGAGCCAAAGATGAATCAAATTTTACTCAGATTTTGTGAGACTTAGAAGCTTCGTTCATGGCGTGGGCTTACGTAGATACTTAACTCAAGTGAGTCCCTTAAACGGTTGGTCTTTTTTCCAACATATTGTGTGCGCCTTCCCCTTTTACCGTACGATAACCCAACAACTGTTATCTGGTTCTTGGGTTGTAAGATTTATAGACAACGATTTGAAATGTGTATCGGTCTTAAAACAATAATTAGCATCATGCTGGAGTCCTTTTAAGAGTGTTAATTCTGATACCATGTAAGAATATATGGAACCCTGTGAAAAATTATTTAAGTTCAATAATGTTTGAATTTAAACTTATTTAAGTCTAGACGAAGGATCGTGTGCTGATAGGAGTTAAAATTTGATCACTTTTAACCTCACCTCCACTCCATGAATTGCACTTATCACGGGAATTGTTTCGGTCCCTGTGGTTTACAATTCTTTGCTGTTTTAGTCCCTTCTACTTAAAGTTAGGAGTTAGTCTATGGATGAAATAGCAATAAATTGTAAACCCTAAGGACGAAAGTCGAAATCATTAACAAACCACAAAGACATGACTCATAATTTACTCTTTTGTATATGGTAAAACTCGCACATTTTTCATTTTTGGTGAGGTTTGAATCGAGACGGGAAGAACGTGGGAATGGCACTCGTTGCATAATGGGATGGTGGAATGAAAAACATGAAAATAAGAAAAGACAAAATTGATAAAAACTTTTAAATAATTTATTCATATGTGAATTATTGGCAAGACTTGGGATCACGTGAGACCAGTCTGTTTTTGTGAGACTCGTGAGACCACATTTTTACACTTGAAACTTCACAGCAAACCGCTGTGAAGGTAACCTATTTGTTCTCGTATGATCCCAAATAAGGTGGACTTATCAGGGGCTGATGTAGTTGCTCAACTGATTTTCGGAAGCAAATTTTTTTTGGGATATGACGGTGCACCTTGCTAAACTCTGTGTGATGCTTCGAGATATCAGAAAATATAAGAAACATACTAAAAAACCAAAAAGTTCTTCGAAATCAACCAAAAGGTAGGGAAAAAAAACTCAAAGTCATAAAAAAAAAATACTTTAAAAGATCGTTTGAGATCAACCAAAAACACTTCCCCCAAAACGGTGCAATTTAGCTTAAAACACATCAGGACAGCTTAAAGATACACTCATTCGACAAAAATCCCAAGTCTTTCCGTTGAACCAAAATGTCACTTTCTCTATTTATTTATTTTGATAATGGCAATTTACATTTTTGCCCTTTTCTTTTTGTAAAATACTTTTATTTTTGGCACATTACTATCATCACATGGTTTCATGCTAAAAAAAATAGTAAAACCCAAAAAAACATGGCTTGTGTTTTTCTAATTTAGGGTCCGTTTACCAAACACTTATCTGGTAAATGCTTATCAGGTAAAATTCAGCACTATAATTTACTTATTGGGTAAAATTTTAGTCAACAAAAACAGTATCGTATGCAACAATTTACCCAGTAAGCACTAACCATGATAATAGTCTCCGTCCTCACTTACCGGGTAAGACTCTTGGTCTTTGCCTTGCTCTTACCGGGTAATATTATTGGTTCTCACCATATTCAACGATAAGGTAATATGACTTGGTAAGCAATTACCTGAATAAGCGTTTGGTAAACGGTCCCTTAGTTTCGTAATATGAATAATTAATGATCATGATTTTAGCCCAAAACAACTGATTTTTGTAGTTAGTTAAAAACTCAGATAAACTAAACTATAAATAAAGGAATAAGCCTAAGCCTAAAAGGTTAATCAACTGATTTTTTAGATTTAGAGATCACCAGAAAATATAAAAAAAATATTTTCTTTCTTTTATATAAAACACATATCAGATTAGGGTTTTGGGGCTAGCACCCGATAGAGACAACACACGTTCGTCCGTGAATCTACATAGTGGAAATCTATTTTGATTTCTAAGCGCTCGTCAGAGCCAGTTAAGATACCTCACGGTTTGTTTCAAGATTCATTTTGGATGTCACTGGATCCAGTCAGGGTTTTTCTTTCTGGTAAAGTTTAATAAATAATCTAACCTAATATTTTTCCGTTACATTAAAAAATGTTACAAAATTGTTTTAGAAAAATCCTACAGATATAAACCAGTAACACAAGGACAAATCCAGAGATGGATAAAGGGTTACATCGAGAAAGGGTGTTGTAACGTTTTAATAGCACCTAATTGAAAATGATTCGTTAATGATTACTGATTACTTACATTTACAGTTTAATATTATCTTGAATCGTAAATTAGCTTCGACAACGAAACTTTCTGAACTTGACATGATACACAAAACGTTAGAGCACCAATAAGAATACGAAAAACTAATGGTTGTTTATGATACCCTTATGGGGTAAATGTTTACCGAATGAGTATGATAAGAACCAATAATTTTACCCTGTAAGAGACATAGCAAGGTTTCAGAATCTCATCCTGTAAATAAAGAAGAAAATACTTACCTAGTAAGTGTTTATTAAGTAAAACCGTAAAAAAAATACTTATAAATAATCCGTAAAAAATATAAATTTGAAATAATGATTAGGTATAATTTATTGATGTGTAATATCTTAAAATTCATGTTTACTATTTAGTACTAGAAGGGTACTCGCACAATGCAGTGAGATACATCTCGATTTTAATGTTTCGTTTTTTTTATCTCAATCGATGTTATAATACGGTTTTATGTGGTTTTGAGAAAGAGATAATGTTTTTATTTTTGAATAAAATATAAATATGAATATATCATAAGAAATTGAAAAGAAAATGATATTAGTATCAAATTAACTATTTAAAATTTATCTTTTTTATGTATTTTTCTTTAATTCATTTTTTTATTTTTAGTTTAGTAATATAATTTTTTTATAAAGATAATAATGAAGTATTTTGTTGCAACTTAATGATTATCCTAATTATATTTTAAATTTTTTATATTTAAAATAAGATATTTATCATCTATTTGATTATATTTATTTGCAGTTGGTTACATAAATTCAAGTATGAAACTTTAATAAATTGTACTTACGCATAATTTACTTGTAATCTTGAATTCTAAGTAATATGCATCAATAAACAGTACTTCATGCATAAAAGATAAGTTTTAAGAGTTTTTGTCAAATACTTTATAATATAGTATAGATTATAAGTACAATTTTTAAAAATACAACGCAACATACAAACTCTTCGTTGTACTACGATTTCCAAATGTGCCTGTTCCCCCTTCTTCCTTGTCATGATAAGTCTTTGAATTCGAATTTTGTAAAAAATTGACATTTAATTGAAATAAAATTAGAATTAATTAAATTGGCCCACAAGAAATCAAAGTGGGTGCGATATGATCGTTTTATCCAAAAAGATGGAGATGTTGATCATGTCTTTAAACGGTTATATTTTAAACAAAAAATTATAATCATATATATATATATAGAGGGAGAGATGGGTTCATGTGAGACAAGACTGTTTTTATGAGACACGATGTTTATATCTGAAACTTTACAACAAAATGTTGTGAAGGTAAAAAAGACGAATATTTACAGCAAAAACACTTTGAAGGTTACCTTCATAGTGTTTTGTTGTAAAATTTCAAGTGTAAAAATCGTGTATCATGAAAACAGTCTTGTCTCACATGATCTCAAGTTTATATATATATATATATATATATATATATATATATATATATATATATATATATATATATATACACACACACACACACACACACACACAAACACACATATACATATAGGGGTCGTTCAAGGAAGAACTGATTAGTTTATGGTAACCGTGAGATCTAATGTGAACCATTCATTTGAGATATTTAAGGATATTTCTTAAATAAGCTAAAAGAGTAATATAGTAATTCTATTTTTGACAACTAATCAAAATATTTAATTAAATTTTTTAGAAGGAAATATTTAATTAAAATTAGTTATCTAGTTACCTAATATACATTGTATATTAAAGACGTTTGCAAATCAAAGTGTATTATAGTGATAATGTTCACAATGTTTCACATGTATCACAATGTATTTTCTTTTATGATATGTATCATAGTGTGCATTTTCGTTATTTTTATTGCTTTACAAAGGATATCACATTGTGTGTCTTGTATGTGTATCTGAGTATCACAAAAAATATCGTTTCTAGATATATCCTGTGTTCACATAAGGTTTATCGGAATAACATTTGGCAAATAAAATTCGTCGGAGAGAGAAAAGAGGAGAGATGAGAGAAGATATTTATAAAATCTCTAAAATGCCCTTAATTAATATTTTAAGTTAAAATTACCAAAATTATTAATTTCATAATTTAATTTTTGATTTAAAAACACCAATGTGAGGGGACATTTTTTTGCCTCACTCGACGATTGAGGCTAGCTGGGATGAACTGGTGACCTGTTTTGTATTGGGTAAAGTCGTTCCACCCTTTGCCAACTAAACTACACGTCAGAGGCATATCAGTAATATTATTTTAATTAAATTAAAACATGATTCTATACATTTAACTTTCAATAACTGGTAGTGCTTAAAGATGTTAGTTCAAATCTGGAAAAAACGACTAATTTAAATTTTTGATAAAACATCAAATAAATAATTAAATCCTTTCTAAAGTCAACGGTTGATAACCTACGATGGCAATCTAAGGTGTCGTTTACCAAACGCTTACCAAGTCACTTTACCGGATGAATAGACAAGGACTAAAAATCTTACCCGGTAAGAACGAAGACAAAAATCGAGAGTCTTACCTGGTAAGTGAGAACGATGACCCTTACCATAGGGACCGAATTTGTAGTTTTACACTTGTACTATCTATTTTATCAAAATATGGCAACTTAAAAAACAAATCATATCAAAATTTATGACACAATTTATGATATTTATAAAATTAAATAAATAGACAAAAATATATTGCAATTTCTATAAATCGATTATAAGAAACAAAGATATAAATATATTATATAAAATCGTCATTAATTTGTTGATTAATTGTCTGTTTTTTCATATGTAAGGTTCTGTGTTTAATCTTTTATTGCAAAAGAATTTTATAAACATAATAAATCTGAAATTAAAAGCTAAAAACTAAGAGAATGACACGAATGGAATTCAAACTCGCGTCTGGAGTGGGAGAAAAGTCATGCAAACCAACTCTAGCAAAGGAAACCTGTGTCAACATTGTGATTTTCAAAATATATAAGATGATACACAACAAATTGATACTTTTCACGACTCTTTGATCTTTTCAACTAAACGGAGGAACAAAACGATGACCTGTATCACCATATGCACTCAATTGGGTCCGTCCCTGTATCGATCCGTCGTTTTACCGAATATTAATTTGACCCAATTCATTTAATTGGGTTTTGTATTTTACAAAAGTTCCCAATATTTGTTCTCTCCCATTTTTTTTTTAATTTCTAAAACCTTCTTTCCACTCCAAATCCATCCAAACATGCCCATACTTATGTAGCCCCCAAGATGGTCCATATTATATGCATACAATACAACATAAGAGACGGGCTTAATAATTTAAGAACTCTGAATTTCATGAGAATTTGTATCTAAAGATTTTGTTTTAACATGATATTTTTTTCATCAAATTATAGTATTGAATGTATTGATTAACATATGTTTGTTTAATATATATTCGCTTTACAATGTGAAACTTTTTACATGATGTTTTTGTTTCACAAACACACAAAATTGTAAAACATGCATATTGTGAAACAAATATATGTTAATCAATATATATATATATATATAGAGAGAGAGAGAGAGAGAGAGAGTTTGTTTCAAATACAACCTGTTGCATTTGTACAACCAATGCAACCCAATGAATTGAGATATTTATGGAAATGATGAAAGTTCATTTATTATGATTTGAATATTTATGAAAGATGAATATGGTTCATTAATTATGATCAATACTTTATATTAGGGAACAATCAAAACTTTTATGAAATCACATATTAATCAAATGAAATGGACGGTTGAGATTGAGTTGTATTGGTTGCACAAATGTCAAGGGTTGCATAATAACCAACATCTCTCTCTCTCTCTCTATATATATATATATAGGTGGAGATGCAAACAAGAAAGTTATCATTTTACGAGAACGAGATAACACCTAAAACAATAATCATTACATGTGATATTATATGGGGATGACATAGTGTGAATGTGACTTGGTCTACAACCTAGGTCAGGGCAAATGTCGTTCGTATCGATCATGTGTGTATCATCAGTTTATTCAGATTGTTTGTTTAAGATGTTCTTTCATTCTTCTAAAATGACATTGTTTCTATGTATAAAAGGATGGAAGTCATGATATGCATGTATATATCATGTGGATGCTTTACAATATTTTGAAGTGTAAGCACGTCTCCCTTTCAGGGAAAGCTAATGTTTGTTGGGTATTTTGGTTTGACACTATTTCACACTTTCAAATTAAGTTTCCAATTAGTGGATGCTGCCAAAGGGAGTGGCGCAATAATTCTTGCTAAGAAGAACGCCCATGTCGTGGCAATGAATATTTGCGACAAGAAATGACTCCCAATTTTCAGATGACCGATCATTTCTTATTTTGAGGGATATTTGGTGGAGAAATGGGTTAACTTAAAACGAGCATAACTTATGATTCTAAAATAACCATAAGGTATGTGATTTTTGGAGGTTCTGAGTATATGGTGGAGTATTTCATCTGTTTGGAGTTCGATTTCAGTTGTACATAAAAATTATGTCAACTGAGTTTGTCAGGGCTAATTTCTTGCAGTCAGAATTTGTGGGGATTAGTCTAGATATAGCTTAGAACAGTCTTCCAAAAAAAAGTCTTGGCGAGTCATGACCGTCTTCCCCAAATTCCATGGTTGCGGTTTCAACTTTTACCTAATAAATATCGCATTTGGTTCACATAATGAAACATATCGAAATTAGAATGAATTTTTAATCGGGTTCTGTTAACAAGATTAGAATGACCAAAATGACAAAATTAATAACAATTTTAATTAGTTGTGGTGGCAGCGACGATGATCGTGGGGACGATAACGCAACGACATGTTTCCTGTTTAGCACCTATAGAAGGGTAGGATTGTCTTCCGCCCATAATTATTGTAAAACGAATGTTCATTCTTCAGCGTAAAATCCCAATAATTTCAGGTGAATTCACAAATTCCAATGTCTTCAGAAAATGAACCAAACGTTGGAATGAAATTTGGTCACACTTCTGACCATTACAACTCTTTCAGATTCTATTAATATCTGATAAAACAAAAACATCTTACAGATATTTTATTTCTCATTTATTTTATTTTTTTAAATGTAAAATAATAAAAAAATAGAGAATTTTCTTCAATCAAAACTCCATTTTTCAATCATTATTTTCCATTATTACCTATGAATTTTGATTTTTGTAAATATATATATTATTTGTTAAGTAAATTATATGGTGTCTTTTTCAATAATACATGTTAAGTAACAAATGGCTTTTTGACCTCCCAACCATTAAGTAATTGATACCTTCATTCACATGCAATCTTCAATATTCCACAACTCTTCTTTCACTTTCTCTTGTTTTCTAATTGAAGTTTCAATATGAAACCCTTTCTTTTAGGTTTATTTATTATTATGTAATAAATAAACTCACACACTCTTCTCATATTTGGTGATGTTTGAACCCCTGACCTCATAGAAAGCCAAAGACTATGATACTGCTAGGCCAAAGGCCTTTTGGTCGTTTATGATTATGTTGTCAGCAAAAAGAAACCCTTATTTTAAAGAAAATTTATTTCTTTCTCAATTTTATTTGAAAATCGGTGAATATAATTAAAATTTTGAGTGAAACAATTACACAGAAAAACGATAATTTATTGTTTAGTTTTATACTTAATATACTTTTTGCATCTCGTAAGTCTTCGGTTTTTCAGGGGGGATTCTCTCTTGGATCTCGTAGGATTGGATTTTGGTTGAAGTGTAAGAAATGATTTCCACCTTGTATCAATCATAATTGAACGTCAACATTAATGAAGTGTATTGAGATACACCATATCAATTTCCTTCTAAATGCAATTCATGGGTGGATGTAAGATTATAATTGAATGTCAACACTAATAAGGTACACTGGGATGCACCAGATCAATTCTTTTCTAAAGCATAATTCATGGGTGTGCACGAAATTAAAAATGATCAATGATTGAGATCTTTTCTTACGCTTCTCACCATAATTTTCCTTCTTACACGATCATTCACCTATACATGTATGTACCGCTCTTTCAATATAAATATACGAGTTTGTCTCTTACCTTATATATATATATATATATGTATGTATATATATATATATATATATATGTATGTATATATATATATGTATGTATATATATATATGTATATATATATATATATGTATATATATATAAGAGACTAATCAAATGAGAACTGATTACTTTGTGGTAACTGTGAGGTCCAATCTCAACCACAAATCAACGGATAAATTAGGAAATTAATAATTATGGTAGTTTGAATTAAAATTATATTTAGAGGGCATATTATATATTTTTTAAAAACTCCTCTCTCCTTTCTCATCTCTCCGACCTCCAATCTCCGGCCTCCGGTAAACATTAATCCGGCAGGTATCACAGTATATCACAATGGGTATCACATTGTGATATTTGTTTTTAAGGTTTGAGATGGTATCATAGTTGGTATCACATTATATCACAATGAGTATCACATAGTGTATCTTTATGATTACTTGGTACCTGCCGGATTAATGTTCACCGGAGGCCGGAGATTGGAGGTCGGAGAGATGAGAGAGGAGAGAGGAGAGATGAGTTTTTTAAAAATACCTAAAATGTCCTCTAAGTATAATTTTAACTCAAACTACCATAATTATTAATTTCCTAATTTATCCGTTGATTTGTGGTTGAGATTGGATCTCACAGTTACCACAAACTATTCAGTTCTCCCTTGAATGGGCCCCTATATATATATATATATATATATATATATGTATATGTGTGTGTAGGGTCATGTGAGAAGAAGAGTTATTTTGAGAAACGTAAGAAGAGATCTGAACCCTTGATCATTTTTGATCTCATGTTCATCCATGAATTACGTTTTAGAAGAGAATTGATCTGATGCATCTACAGTGATGAATTTTATAGCTTTTTTTTTAAATTGGATTGATTTTTAATAAATTTTGAAAATTGAAAGCTTTGAATAGCAATTATTTTAAGTTGTTAAAAAGTGGTCCAAAAATTAAATTGCATTCCATCTCTTAATAATTGATTCATGCCCACAAAACCATCATTTATACTTTGTGTTATCAATTCCTTTTAATCACATGTGTTTGTTGGTTGAAATAATAATAAAGTAACCTCTAAATTTTTATCTGAAAAAAATATTTTAAGTGTATGTTTGATGAGTGATAAATTACTGGTTTTGAAAACATTTTTCAAAATGGTTTTATTAAAATGTACATCCTACTGACGGAATCAGTTATATCAGATGGGATCAAGAGAGAACCCTAAAAAAGAATTGAAGAACCCAACATATATAGTTAAAAAGATTATCTTTTAGAAAAAAAATACAGAAATTTTATCCCTGAGTATAACAATCTGTTGCAGTAGACTTTGAAACGAGTTTCACAGTTACAACTCTAACTGGTTGATTTTATGATGGTAATTTATCACCGTCAAAGTAGGTACGGTCTGTTACAGTCTGTTCACCCTCGATTTTAACAACCAATACGTTTACAATTCGAATGATCTCATTTCCTGATAATAACTTCACTGTTTACCACTATTTCAACACCAAAACAAGGTATGAGATCACCGTACATGCTTGTTATAACAACGTAGTTATGATGAAAATGATGATTTTATCCTTAACCGTAGATGGAGAAATTTTATTTTTCTGATAATTAAATAATAAAATAGAAAAGTAGACATTTACTTTTAAAAAAAATAGATACTTATTTTTTGACAGTAAAATAGTAATGTAGACACTTATTTTGGAATAGAGAGGGTAATAAATTGCTCTTTACATCCCAAAACAAGTGTCTATATTACTATTTTAGTTTGTATCGAAATAAGTGTTCACTTTCAAAATTAATATATATTTTTCTATTTTACCTTTAATTACGAGTTGAAAAATTTTTCTTTCTTTATAAAGGACAAAATTGTCTTTTTATTAATTAAAATTAATAATAATTATACTTTTATAAAAATATACAGGTAAATTGCATAGAAAAAATAATGTACTTTAGCTTGAAACCTATTTTAGATAATGTACTTTTAAAACTTCCATTGTGGTACATAAGATGTAAAATTTAAACATTTAAGTATCCGTATAATCGGTTGAAAACTAATTTTAGATTAAAAGAAATTCATGTCAGCAAATAATATCGAGTTAAATACCACATCACTCGTCTCATCACCATAATAACCGGTTAATGCTTCAACCGGTTATCCGAGTACTTAAATGTTTAAAATTTTACGTCTTAAATACGAAAATGAAAGTTTTAAAATTATGTTATCCAAAATATAAATCAAGATAAAGTACGTTCTTTTTTCATACAATTTGTCCCAACTATACATTTAGTATTATGGATGTTTATTTTAAAAAGGATAAAATATTAAATATCTAATAAGATCGAGTCAACTCGGTAATTGGGCCGAGTTAAATGGGAGCATAAGAATCATTTGACCTTTTATTGAAGTTTTAATATTAAAATGATTCCATGCTCGTTTTCCTTGCATTAAATATGTCTTCATGGTTAATTAATTTAAAATATATTCTCATTTTCCGAGATCAAATTTGTTTTTAAATTATGATTTTGTACTATGGATTTTTAATAAATTATATTAAATAAATCAATAACTAAATATTAAAATTATATTTGTATTCAATATATTTATATTTCTTAAAAGTGTAAATTGTTTTAAAAAGTAACGTAATTTAACTTGATTTCTATTCTGAGAAATATATTTTCAAAAAATTTATTTTAGTATTTAAGATGTAAAGTTTTAAAATGTTAAGTACTCGGGTAATTGGTTAAAGCATTAACAGGTTACCATACTGATGTGGTAAGTGATGTGGTATTTGGTTAATGTTTTAACAAATAATACTGAGGTGAATACTACACTACTCACAACATCAGCATGATAATCGGTTAATGCTTCAATCGGTTACCCAAGTATTTAAATGTTTAAAACTTTACATTTTAAATATCAAAATGAAAGTTTTAAAAACATATTACCCGAAATAGAAATCAAATTAAATACGTTACTTTTTAATGCAATTTGTTCATATAAATATAAATGACCCACATAACATTAATTTTTAAATTATTTTTTATTTTTTAAATTCATAAAATTGTTATTATTTTATTGAAAATGAATATATAATATTTAATTTTATATAATAATGCTTCAATTTTTTTGCTTTTTGTAATTACCATATAAACTAATATATATAATTTTAAATAAGATAAAAGAAAATTTTTCATCAACAAAAAAAACTAATAAAATATTAATTACTAATTATTTATAAGGACAAATTGCATGAAAAACTAATGTACTTTAGTTTCATTTCTATTTTGAATAATATATTTTTAAAACTTCTATTTTGGTACATAAAAATATAAAGTTTTAAATATTTAAGTATCTGGGTAACCGGTTGAAACATTAACCGATTATCATACTGATGTGGTATCCAACTCAGTATTATTTGTTGACGTAGTTAGTGACATGGATTTTTTTAAATCTAAAATTAGTCTTCAACCGATTACCCGGGTACTTAAATGTTTAAAATTTTACATCTTAGGTACTAAAATAGAAGTTTTGAAAGTTTTTTACTCAAAATAAAAATCAAGTTAAAGTACAATTTGTAAGATCCAGAGAGAATCTCAAAAAAAGTAATTGGATAATTATAGAAAATGGATAAAAGAAATATCAAAATATATATCAAATTAAAGATAATGAAATGATCGTTCTTTGTATAATCTGTTTTATTTCAATTCTTTTTTATATTTCGCTTATTTTCAATTTAAAAATTTAGGAAATAATTGTATTTTTAAGGAAGGTCGTTATAATCACCATTTTAACGACATCTATGGGATCATCTCAGTCCAACGATTTTAATGTGTTTTTTTGTTTTCTTTTTCTTTTTTCAGGGTTATCTCCAAGGCGAAGGATCGTGCGAGAAAAGAAGTTACGATGAGAAGCGTAATAAAATATCTGAAATTTTGATGTATTTTAATCTCATGTCCACATATGAATTGCGCTTTAAAAGATAATTGATCTGAGTGCAACTCATTAATGTTGACGTTCAATTATGATTGATCTAAGGGTAGAGATCTCTTCTTACGCTTCTCAATATAACTTTCCTTCTCACCGAAACCCAACTCTATCTCCTAGTTTCATTTGTATATACCCATTAAAAGATAAATACATAAATAGACTAATCCACATTTATATATATCACATATTTCATAATACATGAACAACTAGATAATATCGACGTCAATATCAAATAAGATACTTGAAACGATGAATTATTATATTATCGACATATTTTTCAAACACCATGATTGGAAAAACTTTTGTAAATAAGTCTGCTAACTTACTTCTGATTCACTGGAACGAATTTCTTCGATGATTATATCACTACTCTTTCAAAAGTCACGACTTAAAAATAACACTGGTTAAATATGTTTTGTTTGATCACTCTTTATATATATATATATATATAGACTTGGGATCATGTGAGACCAATGATTTTTCGTGAGACCAGTAAGACCAATTCTCAACCTTTAGATTAAAATCTACAATCGTCAGATCTGAACTTTCATAAACGCCACGAGACTTCTCAATAATTACAAAATTGTCACCGTGAAACTTTAGACCATTAGATCATTAGCTTATAAAGTTGACCAATGAACATAAATTGGTCTTACGGGTCTCACGGAAAACCTTTGGTCTCACGTTAACCCAACCCTATATAGATATATATATATATATATATATATATATATATATATTCTTCTTTCAACCAGGCAGTTCAAATAAATAACATGCGTATGCATAAACAATAATGCCTAATTTAGATATATTCGAGTAAAATAAACCGATACTCTTGATATGTGATATTTTCTCCACATAATCTCAACCCATAAGTAATTTCGAACAGTATTGAGTTTATTCAGTAACAGCTTTTAACTTTTGTAAACATAAAAGCATCCAATCGTAACGAGCTTCTGGCAGAATAACAACTTTTGGCAGAATCACAATCTTCTGGTGGTCCTCGTTCAAATTATTTCAAAGAATAAGTACATCTTTTACCGTACGATACTCAACCTTTAGTTATTCCTGCAGATGGTGACATGAAAATATCATAGTTTTGGTCTTACGAGTTATATGTTCATATTCGTATTTGATAGTTATTTCTCATGATAACAACGACCACAATATCAGGTTTTGAAATATTCAGACAGTTTTAGTACTGTTAGAAAATTATTAAACTAGTTCGACGATATTTTAAATTATGATTAAACAATTCAATTAATACGAAACAAAAAATGACAACACCCAGATCTCAATCATCCATAAAAAAACTGTGGCAACTGAGTTTATCAGGGTTGATATTTGACAGTCATATTTTTTTGGGATTGGTCTGAGTATAACCTAGAATACCCTTAAAAAATACAACAGATAATTAAAAATATATTACACACATCTCCTATTTTGCAGAACGAAATACTGTAATTTTGTGAGTATTTGATCAATTAGAGTCTCGTGCTAATAACAATGTCAAATAATGAAAGATAATCAATACAGATATTATACTAATTAAACGACGCTAAATAACAAATATTATAACTGAATTCATAACACAAGAGAATACACCTTAAATTGATGACAAGTGAGTTTTATTGGACATATAAAAGCATCTCCAAGAAATTATTTAAAAGGGCAAATTGCATGAAAAAATAATGTATTTTAACTTGATTCATATTTTGAGTGATGTATTTTTATAGCATTAAATAAATACCGAATTGTCATGTAAAAAAATACCGAACTATCATATAATATCTGACTGAAGTTGTCGGTCTCATTATATTTATTAAACTGCTAACAAACAAGCTTAAATAAATATCCACATTTATCACGTCAATAATCACTATATAAATTGTTTTTGTATTTTATATTATATATACTATATTATAAATTATTTGAGAAAAAAATTCTTTTAAATATTTTTTCTATGCATAAAGTACTGTTTATTGATGCATATTATTAAAATTCAAGATTACAAGTAAAATGTGCATGGATACATCTTATTAAAGCTTCATGTTTGAATTTGTGTAATTAACTGCAGATAAACATGATAAGCATCATTCTAAATATAAAAAATCCTAAAATATAATTAATGAGTTGTAACAGAATACTTAATTATTATTTTAAAGAAAAATATTTTATAAACCAGAAATAAATTATTTCGTTATTAAACTTCAATTAAATTATAACAAAAATTTAAATTAAAGATATTACATAAAAACGAGAACTTTTAAGTAGTTAATTTGATACTAATATCGATTATTTTTTTAAAATTTTATAATATCTTTGAAGTTCAAAATAAAAACGTCTTTTTTTTCTCAAAACCACGTAAAATCATATTATAACACCGATAGACCCAAAATATAAAACGAAACACAAAAATCAAAATATAACGTACTGCGTTACTTAAGTATCCTTCTCGTTTTATATTAAACATTCACAACTTTAACACCATCTGAACAAAAAAATAATTTATAATTCCTAAAATACCCCTCGATAAATATATAAAAGTTATATGGTAATTATTAGAATGTGGTCAAAAGGAGGGTTGACCGTTACGAGGTGTTGCTTCCTTTGATATAGTACGACAACTTCGGTTATCGTAATTACTGATTCGCTGAAAATTACATAAATAAACCTCATATTTACAATAATGTACAAAATGCCCCCCTTAAATATTTGAAATTGCAAAAAAGAAAAAACTTTGAATAACAAGTGGAGATGCCAAAAAAAGTCTGAATGCAAAATCCGGCCAAGCCTAAGTTTTTAGAAAAACATAGGCTCGGGTCTTAAAAATCCGTTCCAAAAAAGCCTGATTGGGCTCGAAAAAAGTTCCCGTATGAAAATTTTTTTGATCAGGTCTATTTTTACACACAACCTCTGTATATGGAAAACACGACTCTTTTTTGCTTACTGAAAACAGACTTGAAAGGTCCAATCCCGAAAAAAACCAGATCCTTGTGCATCTATTCTATGGTAACAAGTGTACTCTCAGTTGCATTTTTTTACATCTACTGTATCCATCTTTATCTAGTTGTTTCAGTTCGATTTTGTTGAGACTTGAGATTAAACCTGGAAAATTGTATATTATCACTGTAATTTAACTAGAAGGTTACTCGCACAGTGTAACAAGATATATCTCGATTTGAATGTTTCATGTTATTAATTTTTTTATATCGATATAATATGATTTTATGTGGTTTTTAGAAAATGATAATATTTTTATTTTTGAATTAAATATAAATTTGAAAAAAAAGTATCGTTATTAGTATTAAATTAGTTATTTAAAAGTTCTTGTTTTTCGTATAATTTCGTTAATTTAATTTTTTATTAGAATTTAATTTAGGTTTAATAATAAAGTAATCTATTTTTGTTTAATAATATAATTTTTATAGAGATGATAATTTAATATTCCGTTAAAACTTAATGATTATCCTGATATATTTTTATTTTTAAAATGAGATATTCATTATGTATTTGATTATGTTTATTTGCAGTTAGTTACACGAATTCAAAAATAGAGCTTTAATAAGTTGTACTTACGCACAATTTACTTGTAGTATTAAATTTTAAGTAATATGCATAATTAAACAGTACTTAGTACATAAAAATGATTTTTAATGGTTTTTATCAAATATTTTAATAAATAAAATTGATTTGTTGTCAATATATTTTGTCCAAATTTTGAGATCTATAAACAACTAAAATATTAAATATGGTCATAGAATTTATATAAATTGGTTTGTTAATATGTTTTTTTTTTCATTAAATCAATTTATGATATTGTATTTTGAATATACATTTGAGTGGGATAATCTATACTATATTATAAAGCATTTAACAAAAATTCTTAAAAATATTTTTAACGCACGAAGTGCTGTTTATTAATTCATATTACTTAAAATTCAAATAATAGATAAACATAATCAAATATTGAATAAACATCTCATTTTAAATATAAAAAATCTAAAATATAATTACGATAATCATTGAGTTCTAACAGAATACTTAGTTATTATCTTTATAAAAAATTATATCATTAAACCTAAATTAAATTTATTTGTTAGTAAACCTAAATTAAATTATAATTAAAAAAATTTGAATTAAGAAAATTACACCAAAACACAAGAACTTTTAAAAAGATTAATTTGAGACTAATATCGATATACATTTTTTTTTCAAAATTTTATTATATTTTCAAATTTATATTTTATTCAAAAATAAAAACATTATCGTTTTCTCAAAACAATATAAAACCGTATTATATTGACAAAAAAGAATAAAACGAAACACTGAAATCAAGATGTGTCTTGATGCACTGCACGAGTACCCTTCTAGTATATTATAAAACATTTGACAAAAACTCTTAATGACCAATTTTTGTGCATAAAGTACTGTTTATTGATGCATATTACTTAAAATTCAAAATTACAAGTAATTTTGTGTGAGTACAATTTATTAAAATTTCATTTTTAAATTTGTGTAACTAACTGCAGATAAACATAATCAAATACAGGATAAACATTTATTTTAAATATGAAAAATCTAAACTATAATTAAGATAATCATAACATAATGTTTTAATTATTATCTTATAAAAAATTATATTATTAAACCAAAAATAAATTAATTTGTTATTAAATCTAAATTAAATTATTATAAAAAATTGAATTAAAGAAATTACACCCAAAAAAACGAGAACTACTAAATATTTAATTTGATATTAATATCGATTTTTTTCCTTCAAAATTCTATGTTATTATTTTCAAATTTATATTTTATTCAAAAATAAAAACATTATCGTTTTTTCAAAACCACATAAAATCGTATTATATCGATAGAAACAAAGAATAAAACTAAACATTAAAATCGAGATTTATCTCGCTGCATTTACACGAGTGCGCTTATAGTGAACTTAAATAGCCACAATCACCAACCTTTCTTAAGAAACAACCATCAATTTTTTTTCTTTCAATACATCCAGAATCCAACAAGCCTGAAACCGTAAATCACCTTTTGTTCACGGTGTTAGACTTTTTTTTTACCATAATCAGATAAAAAAAGGTAGTAAAAAGACAAACTGCAAATCAAAAATTACAGTTTGTTTTAAAAAACCTACATAGAACATTTACTATATTGGTGTAACGACAAAAAAATGGAATGAACTGTATGCTTATAAAAGAAAAGACAGGCCTAACGTTACATAACCCCCCGATGGTATGCACTTTTAATTCTTTTATAACTCCTCTTGTATGCACTTTAACTGTTCGGTTCTTTTATTTATTGTCTTTTGATCAATATTTACATCATCTGTTATATTTAGAAATTTTAAAGATTTGAGAAAAATCTGCTCAGACAACTGTATTAAGATGTTCTCTAAAATAAAGAAAAGTACGAAAAAGAACTGAAAGTTTTTAAATTTAAAAAAGAAAAGGAAAATAAAATACGTGTTAGAGATGCTTTTAATCTTTTTAATTATGTAACTTATAATAAACAATCATATGATGAATATCTTCTTTATACTCTCATGTTTCAAATTTTAATGATTTAGGGACCGTTTACCAAACACTTACCATCCGGTAAAATTCAACACTATCACTTACTTATTGGGTAATATTTTAGGGAACAAAAACGGTATTATATGCAATAATTTACCCGGTAAGCGCTAACCATGGTAAAGGTCATCGTCTACCGGATAAGACTTTTGGTCCTTGCCTTGCTCTTACCGGATAAGATTATTGGTTTTACCATATTCATCAGTAAGGTAATATGACTTGGTAAACACTTATTCGAATATGCATTTGGTAAATTGTCCCTTAGTTAATTTAGCCATTTATGTTTACAAATAAAATTTGAATATTTTAAAGGGGAATCGTTTTACTTTAAATCGAGATGCACACCAAAAATTGTTTGGACTCTCATTTTTTGGCCAAAAACCGGTCTCACGCATGATGTTGTGCAAATCATTTTGATTATGAAGCTGACAACCTAAAACGATAATATTGTTTCAAATTTTGTTTTATTTTCCGTCTCTTTCGATGCTAATTTTATAGTTTTTGTGATTTTAAATCATTAATCAGATGATTTATAACTTCAAAGTTAAAATGTTCCATTGGTCAAATATTTTGAAATAATGTTTTTAACCCAAAGTATTTGTTGTTCTTGCCCGGATAAGTGTTAACCCAAAGTATTTCATAATCAAAATGATTTGCATAACATAATCTAAATATTATATATATATATATATATATATATGGGCCCATTCAAGGAAGAACTAAGTAGTTTGTGGTAACTGTGGGATCCAATCTCAACCACAAATCAATAGATAAATTAAAAAATTATAATTTTGGTAATTCTTAATTAAAATTTTAATGTAAGAACATTTTAGGTATTTTCCCTCATCTCTCCTCTATTCTCTTCTCTCTCCGTCCCCGTCTTCAGGCCTTCGGCCACCTTCTTCTGGTGATACCACAGTGTGATACTCAAGCACATATAAGATACATTGTGATACCACATTGTTACATATCCGATCGACCACACAAACGACCTCGGTGTGATACCCAATCACATATAAGATACATTGTGATACCACTATGGTATCACTGAAGGACGGTGGCCGGAGGCGGGGGGACGGAGACCAGGAGACGGAGAGAGAAGAGAGGAGAGAGGAAATAGGAGAGATGAGATAAAATACCTAAAATGTCATCGTATTAAAATTTTAATTAAAAATTACCAAAATTAAAAATTTCTTAATTTATCTATTGATTTGTGGTTGAGATTGGACTTCATGGTTACCACAAACTAATTAGTTCTCATTTGATTAGGCCCCCATATATATATATATATATATATATATATATATATATATAGTTGAGTTCATGCAAGAATGAAAATTATGGTGAGAAAGGTAAAGGGATATCCACCATTGGATTAATCTTAATTGAAAATCAACGCTAATGAGGTCCATCAAAATGCTTCGAATCAATTATCGTGATAACTGTAATTCATTGGATGAGGGTGAGATTAAATTGATCAACGATCCAGATTTATTCTTATACTTCTCACCTTAACTCTTACTATTACACGATTTTTCGTATATCTATGCTATATTATAAAGCATTTAACAAAAACTCTAAAAAACTATTTTTTATACGTAAAGTTCGTTTATTAATGCATATTACATATCTATATTTATATTATATTATAAAGCATTTTAAATAAATTGTGCTTACGCACAGTCTACTTGCAATCTTGAGTTTTAAGTAATATACATCAATAAACAATACTTTACATATAAAAAATGATTTTTAAGAGTTTTTGTCAAATGTTTTATAATATAGTATAGATATAGATATAGATATGTGTGTGTATACATATAACCCTATATATATATATATATATATATATAGTGTATATATATATATATATATATAAATAAACAGACGTATACACCACACCATATTCTTGTAGTATGTTCTTACGTGGGTTCTTTGTCCTTAATAGTAGCAGTTTCATTCATCCATCTTTTCTCCTCCATTCCTCCTCATGAACTATAAAAACCTTTTCAAAATTTCTTTATTATCAGTTTCGGCAACAAACTAGTGAATCAACCGTTCTAGATGCTGTGTATTTCTGCATTTAGACTAAGAGCAGGTGGGTTTTTCAAATCCTTCATCTATACACAGAAACACAGAGATTCATGACGAAGAAGCTATGCGAAGGAGAAGCTGTTCATCATGGAAGAAGAAGAAGATCCGATCTATTTGAATCGTTACCTGATGAAATTGTTATCTCCATCCTCTGCAAGCTCAGTTCTACCTCTTCTTCTCCGTCTGATTTCGTCACTGTTCTTCTTACGTACGTTTTCGTTTCTCCATATGCATACGGAATTTCTTCTCCGTTTTTAGATGCTTTCTTTGATTTTCATCATTGTGAACTGTAGAAAATCTAATCTAATCTGTTTTATGTTTTGATTTCATGTTTATAGATGTAAGAGGTTGAACAAATTAGGTGTTCATCCTTTGGTTTTGTCGAACGCTTGTTCGGAAACGCTTGCCGTCCGAGCTAAAAACTGGTCGGATGAGGCTCACCGGTTTCTGAAATTGTGCGTCAACGCCGGCAACAAAGAGGCGTATTATACTCTCGGAATGGTAATTAGTAATTAGTAATTAATTCGTAATTAGTATTGTGAAAACCGACTTGATTAACGGGATTTTCGTCGTAGAAATCATAGTTTTCTTTCGTTTGATTAGATATTTTTGGTGTTTTTTTAGATCCGATTTTATTGTTTACAAAATCGAGGAAGTGGAGCGTCGTTAATGGCGAAGGCAGCGATTAAGTCTCACGCGCCGGCACTGTACTCCTTGGCTCTGATTCAGTTCAACGGCAGCGGTGGTCTGAAGAACGACAAGGACCTCCGTGCCGGAGTTGCTCTCTGTGCCAGAGCGGCTTTTCTCGGCCACGCTGACGCTCTCCGGGAGCTAGGGCACTGCCTTCAAGACGGTTATGGTGTACAGAAAAACGTTGAGGAAGGACGCCGTCTACTCGTGCAAGCCAACGCGCGTGAGCTTTCGTGTATCTTACGCGCTGCCGTGAACACTTCATCGTCTCCGGTGCCGTTAGAGTTCCATAGTCAACACCACCGACGGCCAAATCTAACAGACTCAGACGGATACCTATGGCCATCCGATGACGTCAGATTATCGGAGAATGACCGGTGTAACTCACCGGGTCTGGAACTCCACCCGGCGAACCGGTTTTTGGTGGAGTGGTTCGGATTGAGAAGAAGTGGAGCTCCGGGTTTGAGGCTGTGTTCCTACGGTGGATGCGGGCGACCCGAGACCCGGAGGAATGAGTTCAGGAGGTGTTCGGGTTGTGGGACGGTGAACTACTGTTCACGTGGGTGTCAGGCGCATGATTGGAGGGTGCACCATAAGGTTGAGTGCGCACCCATGGAGGAATGGATGGGTCATGCGATTGATGACGTGGATGAAGAAGAAGTAGGTGATGATGATCGGACGGTAGAGATTGAGGAAGTAGAAGGCGATGATGACGGGATGCATGTTTGAACCTCTGGACTGTTCCGTAGGCGAATTTTTCTTCTTGTTTGTTTTGTTTTTTTGGTATTAGGATGACTTTGGAGGAGACACAAAAATAATAGTCAGCAAACAATTATCAATTCAGATTTTTTTTAAGGTATATACTATTGGAGTTGGTCTTATTTAAAAGCTGTATAAATCGGTCTTAATCACTTTTCTAGCTTAATAAATATCTTATTTAATTAATATTTTAATTGTTTTAATATAAACGTTAATTATAATAAAGGAATTTTGATAATTTTCTATAAATATTTATGGATAAATTGAATGAAAGGGTAACGTACTTTAACTTGATTTTCTATTTTGGATAACGTAATTTCAAAACTTATATTTTGGTATCTAAGATGTAAAATATTAAATATTTAAGTACTCGGGTAACCGGTTGAAACATTGATCGGTTATTATACTGATGTAGTGAGTGATCGGATGAAATTGAGTTGAATAGCAAATAATATTGAGTTGGATACCACATCACTCGTTAGATTAGCATGGTAACCGGTTAATACTTCAATCGATTACTCGAATACTTAAATGTTTATAACTTTACATTTTTACGTATTAAAATGGAAGTTTTAAAAGTATATTACCTAAGTATGTTGTTTTTTCATGCAATTTACTCAATATCTATTATTATAATATTTATAATTTATGATAATTATTTAATTTTTCAAAACATTTTTATAATGTTTTCAGAATCTATACTATATTTAAAACATTTGATAAAAACTCTTAAAAATCATTTTTTATGCACGAAGTACTGTTTATTAATGCATATTACTTAAAATTCAAAATTACAAGTAAATTTTGCGTAAGTACAACTTATTAAAACTTTATCTTTGAATTCGTGTAACTAACTGCAGATAAACGTAACTAACTGTAGATAAACATAATCAAATACAGAAGAAACATCTCATTTTAAATATAAAAAATCTTAAATATAATTAGGATAATCATTGAGTTCTAACAGAATAATTAATGATTATCTTAATAAAAAATTATATTGTTAAACCTAAATTAAATTACTTCGTTACGTTAAAATAAACTATAATAAAAATATTGAATTAAAGAAATTACAAATAGTTAAAACTTTTAAATAGTTAATTTGATACTAATATTGATATATATTTTTTAAAAAGTTATGATATTTTCAAATTTATATCTTATTTAAAAATAAAAGAATTATTGTTTTCTCAAAACCATATAAAACTGTATTATATCGACATGAATAAAAAATAAAATGAAACATTGAAATTGAGATATGTCTCGATGCATTACACGAGTACCCTTCTAATTTATTTAAAATGAGAATTTAAAATCTTCGAAAGAATTATTTAATTTAAATAGATTTTCTTTTTCTAGACATTTAATTTTAAAGTATTTGATTATCTTATTTAATTTTAAAAATATTTACTTCTTATGTTTTAAATAATAAGTTAGAGACGCATTTTAACTTGTAAGAGAATCTGTAACAGCTATGATACTTTAAAAAATTATATATTTAGGGGTTGTTTACCAAACACTTAACCGGTAAGTGTTTACCGGTAAAATTCAACACTATCATTTTAGTTCACAAAAATGACATTGTATGCAACAATTTACCTGGTAAGTGCTTACCGTGGTAAGAGTCATCGCCCTCATTTACCGGGTAAGACTTTTTTCCTTGCCGGGTAAGATTTTTGATCTTTACCACATTCATACGGTAAGGTAATGTAACTTAGTAAGCTCTTACCCAAGTAAACGTTTGGTAAACAACCCCTTAGACAAGGTTTGCTTTAACAATTATACTAAACTCTCTTTAAATTAGAAAAAATCAGTAGATAAAATGGAGAAAATAAATCTCTTAGTTTTAAAAATAAAAAGTAAAAAATATAACATAGTTGTTGAAAATAACTTATGCATGGACGGACCTATATGTGCCACCGTATTATTCATCCGTCGAAGGGTGAAAAAAATTAGGTTCGTGAAATTAGAACAAGTTTTATTTGATAGAGTTGGTTTCCAATACTTTTATTCCATCACAGACACAAGTTCAAATTTTGTTAGTGTAATTTTCTTAGTCAAATGGTGTGTCACCGTTTAAAAAAAATCCGTATATATTTTTTATAGTCAAACGGTGCTACTGTTTGGAAAAAAAATTCCCTATACTATCTATAGTATATTATAAAGCATTTGACAAAAACTCTTAATTTTTTTATGCATAAAGTACTGTTTATTGATGCATATTACTTAAAATTCAAGATTACAAACAAATTGTGCATAAGTACAACTTATTAAAGCTCTATGTTTGAATTCGTGTAACTTACTGCGGATAAACATAATTAAGTAGAGGATAAACATATCATTTTAAAATATAAAAAATCTAAAATATAATTAGGATAATTATTGAGTTCTAACAAAATACTTAATTATTATCTTTATAAAAAAATATATTATTAAACCTAAATTGAGTTACTTCGTTACGTAAAATTAAATTATAATAACAATTATGAATTAAAAAAATACACATATAATAACTTTTAAATAGTTAATTTGATACTAATATTGATATATGTTTTACAAATTTATATTTTATTCAAAAATAAAAACATTATCGTTTACTCAAAATCACATAAAATCGTGTTATATCGACATGGGTAAAAAACAAAACAAAAACATTGAAATGGAAAAAAGTCACGATGCATTACACAAGTACCCTTCTAGTTTTTTTATAATCAAATGATGTCATCGTTTGAAAAAATTTCAAGATTCATCTTTGAACTTACGTTTTCTTTTTAATAATTTTAATTTTTAATCAAAAATATATCGTAAACCTTGCAAGACCCACCTACCCGACACCTAATAAGATGATGTAAGCTTTTACAACTTTAATTTTAAAATAAATCAATATTTTTATCATTTATTTAAATTTATTTTTGACCAATTAATTGTAAAATATGTTGTTGTTAGGTTTTTTAACGAATAATTTAAAAGTGATTAAATAATTATAATTAAATAATATAATATTATTCAGATGTGTTTTTGGTGCTTATTAAAGCTGTGGATTAATCATTTTGCTGGATGTTTGAATTCTTTTGAATATTTAAATTAATTATTGATAAAATAATAGTGTATAAACCTGTTTCATTCTATTTTTTTATAGCGAATTTTCTTTATATTATTATTAAATTAATTAATTTGTTTATATTATTATTAAATTAATTATTTTCATATGTCATATACCAATTAACTATAATTGGTACGTAAAATTTTATACCATATATTAACCAATTATATTTGGTACCAACGTGTAACACCCTGAAATTCTCTTCCCCGCCGTCTCCAATCGTCCTTTTAGCGTCAAGTTTCCTCTCTTTTCCGTTACGAGGTATTTTTATACTTTCTAATATTCTTGAATTTTTATATATATATATATAAATATATGCGCATATGGTTATACTTATGTAGTTTTTATAATTGGAGTTTGGCACTTTTAGTTGTGTATCTAGTTTGAATCTAAGGGAAATCCTTCACTTTTACATTTATATTTATTACTAAGGCTTGAGATTAATTGAGGAATATAAAAATGAAAAAAAAGAAGGGGGGGGGGGGTATTACCTGTGGTACTATAACCCATACCCTATCCACCCATTCTTAGATTGACACCTTAGTTTTATTTGGAGGTCCTTACCTGCTGATGGGCTGACATGAGAAGATTCAGATAAAAAGCATGGCCTAAAACCCACCTAACTCACCTGCAACCACGCAAGAAACCTCAGTTTAGCTTCTTCCACATACTCCTTGTTGCACCTGCGCCTCCAACCTCGACCACCGACGCTCCGGCCATTTGTTCAGCTCCGAACAGCCACCAATCTGTGCTGCCTCGCTGTGTCTTCACCCTCGTCGGCAGCAGCAGCAGACTGCAGCGAACAGCAACCAATCTGTGCTGCCTT
>NC_037531.1:17397927-17432253 GCF_001531365.2 Cynara cardunculus var. scolymus | reverse complement strand
TTTATTATTAGACCTAAATTCAATTATAATAAAAAAATTGAATCAAAAAAATTACTTAAAAACATAAATATTTAAATAGTTAATTTGATACTAACATCGATATCTTTTTTTCTTCAAAATTTTAATTACAATATCTTCATATTTATATTTTATTAAAAAATAAAAACATTATCATTTTCTCAAAATCGTATAAAACTGTATTATATTAATAGACAAAAAAATAAAAGAAAACAATAAAATCGAGATGTATCTTGCTGCATTGTGTGAGTACCCTCCTAGTAATTAATATATATATATATATATATATGTGTGTGTGTGTGTGTGAATAAATAAATATAGGGTTTATTTCAAATACAACCATGTTCATTTGTACAACCAATGCAATCCAATTAATTGAGATATTTATGAAAATGATAAGAGTTCATTTATTATGATTTGAATATTTATGGAAAATTACTAGAGTTCATTAATTATGATCAATACTTTATATTAGGAAACAATTAAAATTTCTATGAAATCACATATTGATCAAACTAAATGGACGGTTAAGATTGAGTTGTATTGGTTGTACAAATGTAAAAGGTTGTATAATAAGCCACATATATATATATATATATATATATATATATATATAATATCGATGTGAAAGAATCATTGGGACCTGCATCAAATTTAAGGTAAAAAACCAAGGTTTTTGTATAAGAATTCAAATAATCTGAGATTCTTATGATAACTCTCTGCAACGATGGTTCTTAAAAAAAAAACCTTCACCTTTTCTCTTATAAGATAATCAAACACCATTGTTACCAAAATTTGGATCCAAAATGTATAATTAATATACAAATTAAACAATGACAAATTGCATGAAAATGTAACGGACTTTCAAAACTTTCATTTTGATACCTAAGATGTAAAGCTTTAAACATTTAGGTACACGGATAATCGGTTGAAACATTAACCAGTTACCATGCTGATGCGACGAGTGATGTGATATCCAACTCAGTATTATTTGCTGAAGCATTAACCGGATACCACATCACTCGCCACATCAGCATGGTAACCGGTTAATGCTTTAACCGGTTACTCGGGTACTTAAATGTTTAAAACTTTACATCATAGGTACCAAAATGAATTTTTTAAAAAATATGTTACCCAAAATAAAAATCAAGTTAAAATATGTTATTTTTCCATATAATTTGTCCATTAAACAATAATCAACGAGAATTTATGCAATCGATATTTGGTTCTGATAGTACATGGTTTTAAAAGCAATGTACTTTGCTTGGTCCAAAAGTGAAGTTTTATTCATAATGAATGCAATAGATACGTCTATTTTATTTTATTTTCAAAATAAAGCAAAAGGTACAAAAAATAACAGTATTAAAAATGGTTTTTAAGATTTAGAAAATAAAACAGTATTTATTTTTGTAATAAAAAAATCATTTTATTAAATATAACTATTTAAAATATTAGATATCAAAAATATTATTTTGAAGTTTAACGTATATATCAAAAATTAACAAATTGTTATAGAATAACTGAAAAGGAACAACAATAGAATAAAGAAAAAGAATATGTAATTCTCATTAATCATAATTTTTTTTATATGAATGAGTTACAAGTAGATAACTATGAGATATTTCATTTATAATATAACTTTGATATATCTATCTCTATTGTCATATCCTTTAGGGGTGCTCAAAAATCCGATCGACCCAATCTAACGCGAAATAATTCAGCCTGAAGCAACCCGATATCTAATTGAGTTGTAAAAATTTTAAACCGTAGGTATTATGTTACTATTATTTGAACTTAACCTAACCCGATGAACCCGAAATTCTTTTATTTATTGGATTTAATATGATTGTTGAATTTCTATCATTATATACATTAGACAGTTACATTATCGTGTACGCTCTTCATATACACATATTTTCAGTCTATTCACATTGAGAAAATTAACTGAATGTGATGTACGTAATAAGTATAAATAAGTTGTATTAAATAGTTGATGATGAAAAAGAATTATAAGTAGAAAAAAAAAACATATTAAATGTTAGAAAAATATTTTAATGTACCAAATTATCAACCCGACCAACCCGTACGAGTTGGATTGAGTTAGGTTGCACTTTGGTTTGGGTTGGACTAAGTTAAGATTTTTCAAACCACAAGCATTTGGTTGAATTGTTCAAATGTCTTCAGTCCAATCAATCTAACCCATGAGCACCCCTACTGTTTTTTAGACGATAACACACTTATTTTACAACACAAATTATATTTTATTTTTATGTGAATTTTGTTTTAAAAATATGTGAAAATAGCTTATGACATACTATTTAAATTTTATTGTGTAGGTTTGTTGAATTTCCCGCCCTAGCATTATTTACATATTTAATGCTCAATCAATTTTGTCTTTGTCAATTTATTTTGGGTGGACTAAATGCACTCTTATCCATAAATTTCTTCCTCACACACATCAACATCAATACATGCTTTTTATATTCTCAATGCTTGAATGACCTGATTCTGACATGAAAGGAGGTGCCATTAGCACTCCCCTTTATTTTTTATTATTTATATATATAAAAAAATTTGACTATTGGCTACCGGATCAGGCTCACGTATAACCCGCATCTTAAAAACCACATATAATGAGACATTTTTGGGTTGACTTAGCGGTTGAGACTAGCAGAAGGGTTTAAGTCAACCTTTTACATGTTTCGAACTTGAACATGTTATGTATTTGAATATTAAACTGTATGTAAAGAAAAAAAATGATAATAGAACAATGAAGCACGGAAAATACGACTGTACTGAAATTGAAATATTATAAGGTATTTGGTTAGAGGTATTAGGCAGTAATCAATGAGAACGAAAATAAAAGAAACGGTTTGGTTTTATATAATGTAATGGACTCATTCCTCAAGAAGCCCAAATTTTGATTTTAGTTTAACTGGGAGAATGTAAATTTATTCTCACTTTCATTCTCTGTCATTTTCATTTTCATTCATCTGACTAAACCAAACACCCCTCAAATATCATAGTATTGTATATAGTGGTAAATTAAGTGTTAATTATGTACTTAGGAGCTGTTTGTTTTTAATAAAAAAACTCTTAATGTCCTCTTAAGTCTGAATCGGTCAGACATAAGAGGATTCAGTATGTTTGTTGTTTTTTTTTTCAATTAAGAGCTTAAAAGCTCTTATTAGGTCTGAAAATTTAAGTGGTTGCGAAACCAATTATTACCTCTTATTTCAAATCGTCGCCTACCTACTCTGATCTCTTTGCGCTTGATTTCTCTAGATCAACTATTCTGTCTCGATCTCTCATCTCTCAACTTTGTCAACTGTCGATCCATATCAACTCTCGATCTCTCGTCTTCAAACTTCAGATTTCAGACGCAAAAAACAAACAGTCTGACTGATTCAGATTTCAGACTTCAGCACAACCTCTTAAAAATCAGAAGTGAATTCAGATTTCAGACTTCAGACAACCTCTTAAAAATCAGAAGTGAATTCAGACTTCAGACTTCAGTACCTCTTAAAAAACAAACGCCCCCTTAATTTTGTTTGTGACGTGTAGTCTGACTGACTCAAATGATAATGAGATGTTTGCATAGAAGTTACGAGTATAAATGTTGGTGCAACCTTGAGGGAAAGGTTGTAATGATTGTAAAATTAATGTTTTTCAAAATTTTAACTAATTCAAATAAGGGGTTTTCACCAAAATGACTAAAATATACCTAATGTATTAACAAAAAATCATTTTTTTTTCATGTTTTACCAAAATAACCACATTGATTGCCCTTGGGGACGATTTGACCATAAGGGGGCGATCCAATCTCTTTGACCCAAAAAAATATATATAAAATATTTTAAATTAATTTGTGGGGCCCACATGTATCTGATTTGTTGAACCAAATATCTGATTTGTCTTAAATAGTGGATCGTCCCACCTACCCCAAGATCTTCCCTCGGGGGCGATTTGGCTTCAAACTTTGACTACTATTTTGTTTTTTAATGAGGAAATCGATTTGACAATTAAAGGGTGTTTTTCAATAAATGTGGGACGATTTTGACTGTTTTAAGACCAGATGTTGTGGTTTTACTCTATAAAATCAAACACTTCTATTTTTACAACTCATAATTGTTAAACACAACCTACCATCACAACTCTTAACACAATATAAAACCACGTCAAACTTTATAATTTTCACTAGTTTTTTTTTTAAACGTATGAATGAACCAACGACTGTTTTTATATTTTCTTATAAAAATTATATTTTTTACTGAATGTTAATATTGTTTAATAATTGTTAATACGAAAAAAAATATTTGTACCTAATAAGATGTTTTCGAACCCGACCCGAAAGTTTCGGTTTTCATCATCAGTTTCGGGTTTTATTGCCATCTCTAAAATTGGGTATGTTTTTCAATCATGCAATATCTTATGAACTAATGGTTGTTTATCAAATGCTTATTCGGGTAAGTGAACACCAAGCCACGTTACCTTATCGGATGAATATAGTAAGGACCAAGAATCTTATCCGGTAAGAATGACACAAGGACCAAGAGTTTTACCCGGTAAGTGAAGACGATGACTCTTACCACGGTAAGCGCTTACCGGGTAAATTGTTGCATATGATACCGTTTTGGTGGACTAAAATCTTACTTGGTAAGTAAATGATAGTGTTAAATTTTACTGGTAAGTGCTTACCAGGTAAGTGTTTGATAAACGGCCCCTAAATCAGCTTCATTTAAGTTTAATTTTGCCATTCAGTTTTTTTGTCGATTCCTCAAAAAGTATGATCATTTTACATACAAAGTACCATTTTTTCTAAACTTAAGACTATATGTATCATACGATATAATTACATTCATTTTGCATTGGTACGATAGTGAAATATGTCAGATGTTAGGTTTAATAAATTTCAGTATTTGTAAATTCAATCAGGATTGCTACAAACCACAACTGTAATCCATAGAATTGAAGCTTAAAAACGTGTCATATTAAACAAAAATTGCATATTTATAGTTGCATCGATGTATACCAACAACTTATATGTATGTTTTCGATCTTTCAGATTGTTTTTAATGTTTTTTTTAAATGGAATAAGAAACGTAATATTTAAATTACACGTGAAATAATTAATACTGAATAAACGTGACAAAAAAAAAAAAAAAACGAAAATGACAGAGTTTTGTTTTTGGAAAATCGAAAACATAAGAATTGTTTTTTTTAATCTCTATCAAAACCTTCTATTATTATGATTTTGTTGTGATAAAAAAAATAGTAATCATATTTCTTGCTATTCTAAAACCAGACTTGGGATCATGTGAGATAAGTCTATTTTTGTGTGACTCGATATTTACACTTGAAACTTAATAGCAAAACACTGTGAATGTAACATTCACAATGTTTTTGCAGTGAAAAATCGGGTTTTTCTTACCTTCACAAACCATAGCTTCACAACATTTTGTTGTGAAGCTTTAAGTGTAAACATCGTTTCTCACATGTCTCACGAAAACAGTCTTATCTCACGTGAACCCAACCCTCTAAAACCATATATCAATATTATAAAACATTTGACAAAAATTTTAAAAACTATTTTTTATACATAAAGTACGTTTACCAAGTCACATTACCTTACCAAAATGAATATGACAAGGACTAATGATATTACCCGTAAATAATGAAAGCATGAACCGAGAGTCTTACCCGATAAATGAGAGTGACAACTCTTACCATAGTTAACGATTACCGGGTAAATTGTTGTATACAATACTGTTTTGATGGATTAAAATCTTATCCGATAAATAAGTGATATTATTAAATTTTGCCGATAAATATTTGGTAAACGAACTATTAGTGTTTTTAAGTGCTTTTTTGAAGATGATCTTTTGTAAGTGGACATAATTTTTTGGGCAAATTGCATGAAAAAATAACGTACTTTAACTTGATTCCTATTTTGGGTAACGTACTTTCAAAACTTACATTTTGGTATCTAAGATGTAAAGTTTTAAACATTTAAGTACCTGAGTAACACTGTTGAAGCATTAACCAGTTATCATGCTGATGTGGCGAGTGATGTGGTATCAAACTCAATATTATTTGCTGACGTGGATAGTGACATGTTTTTTTTAAATCTAAAATTAGTCTTTTTTTTAATCTAAAATTAGTCTTCAACCGGTTATCCGGGCAATTAAATGTTTAAAACTTTACATCTTAGGTATCAAAATGAAAATTTTGAAAGTACGTTACCCAAGATAGGAATCAAGTTAAAGTATGTTATTTTTTCATGCAATTTGCCCTAATATTTCACTAAATATGACATTTCAGAACATAATTTTGTAATTATGTCCAGCCCAAAAAAGCCAGCCCAACCCAATAAACAGTGATACGGAATGCGGGCCGGGTTCGGTTCACACCGGAGGACCATTTATTAAAAGGGTATCAAATTCCAAAACCCTAAACCTCATCCCGTGCGATTTTTTATCAAATCGATATAGTTCTTCAATTGGAGTTGTATAACGATGTCGATTGTTGTTGAAAAGTCTGACATGGAAGAATCAAAGAACGAAATCGGTGATCAAGAAGAAGTATTGGAAGATGAAGAAGACATTTCATGGTCATCGGATTCTGAAATTGGAGAAGCTTTGGATTATTTGGATTCCAAAGACGATACAGGAGCAGTTGATGGAGCTCTTATACTGAACGCAAGACGGCCAAATGCTCATGGAGGAATCCGTTCTCGTCCTAATGCGTCTCCTCTTCAACCGCTCTCGAATCGGAACCAGAAATTTACTAATCATATTAGAGCGTCGCCTTTAGAGGTATATTTGATTTGGGAATTGGTGGTTTACTCTTTATTCACGACCAATTGTACCCGTTCATTAAGGCGGAAGCCATGAATGTTAACGATTTTGAAGTTTTATTAGAGAAGATTCAAAGATGATATAAGTTACACCAGTCTTTGCATATTAATACAATTTTAATAAATAATAGTTATGGTTCCGAATACAGTCTATTGATAAAAAAAATTGTATGAAAGTTTAAAATCCAGTATATTTAAAATTCAACATAATTAAACGCCTCCACAAATGTGTTCACATTACAACAAGAACAAAGAATCAAGAAAGCGAGACCGAGAGTTTTAGAGCAATTGAATAGGAGAACTTTTAATAACTCATGGTGAATATCAATTTGAATCTCACGAAGAGGTATAAGAGGGTGAAGGTATGAGTGAAAGATGTCAAAAACATTTTGGAACATGAAAAGAAAAGGTGATAATGTGCTTTGGTAACTTGTATTATATGTTATTTTAATTGTAGATTAAGAGATTTTAAGATTGAATGCCAATAAGTAGTAGTACTTAATGCATTATGAGTTGTTTTTAAGACTTTGTGCATAAATGTATAATACTTTGTGTATTAAAAATTGTTTTTAAGACTTTTGATAAATCTGGTTTATAAGGTAGGATAGATTGCAGTTGATGAAGCTACCCTTGATGTGATCTTAACAGTGTGGAATTGCCCGTGTATTAAGTTTTTTGACATTTTTGAGGACTTTATTGCTGTCACAGGAGTGGGAAGGAAGGTGGAATGCTGGCATGTCAAACTCCGTCACCACTGCAATCCGTGAAAGCGTGCGTGGGATGGCTATTGGCAAGACTAAAACTACTGAAAAAGCTGACCGAGCAACTGTTGAACAGGTGAATGATAATATTTAGAGCATCTCCGACTGTTTGACTTATAAGAACCTCCTTTTAGTAATTAAGTTCAAGAAGTCTCTCCAATGGTGATTCTTATAAGTCAATACACTTTTTACTTATAGAAACCTCCCATTGGAGATGCTCTTACTGTTGCAAATTTCTTTCTTCTTGTGAAACAAGTGCTGGATTGTCTAATTCTTGAACACCTGGTTGGAAAGAGTAAGTTATGCTTAAATGTGAAGACTATTAAATTTCGTGCTGATGCACTTTAGGCTGCTTTTAGCTTTTGTGCTATACCCTACGCTCCATAGAACACTTCAACTTGTAGTCTTTTTAATTAGAGAGCGCGCCAGAGCAATATTATTTACTTCCTCTTGGACTGAAACTGATCTGATGGTGTTAATGTTTAGAAGAAAAATAAAACAACTGCTCTTCTATACCTTACAGATAGCATTCCAAATTGTACCTTAACCCATTATACACACATAACTGGGACATGACAACTTGTAACATTAAACTACTACCATGAAATGTACATGGAATGTCGCTCTCTTGTGATGTGGCATCGATTTCATGATATGATTTATACTTTCCTATGGGACCATGTTGTTTCTTTTTCTTCTTTTCTTATCCTATTCATATATGCAAGATTGTTATTTTTCTCAAGAAACGTACTTTTCTCCTACCCAAAAGACAAATCCCAGAAGGAGCACAATGAAATTAATTACCATCCTTCTTGTGCATTTGCTCCCGCAAGATTATAACAATTGTCTTCTAATTCTTATTTCTAAGTATGTTTGGATGCTCTTAGTTGAACCTGGTTTTCTGCTGCTCTACATGGATGTATCTTGTTGCTAATCATGTATGTGCATGGATGTATCTTGTTGCTAATCATGTATGTACATGCATGTATCTTGTCTTTCTACATTGCATTTTGTCTACTGGTTCCTTCTGTGAGATTTTTTTTTCCTTTTTATGTTTTTGGTTTGGATTATAACCTCATAATTTGTTATCTTTTTTTTTTTTTAAATTTTGATTTTTTTTGTAGGCAATTGACCCTAGAACTCGGATGGTGTTATTCAAAATGTTGAATCGAGGTATTTTCCATGATATCAATGGCTGCATTTCAACTGGAAAGGAGGTTAGTGCCAGGCTCCTATAGAAGTATAGATAATGACCCTCCTCATTCTTTAGCAGTTTGGTGCAGGGGTGAATCTTGGGCTTTAGCTAGATATCCATTTTTAGCTTCTAATATCAAGTTACTTTATAGCTTTGTTTAAAAAAATGGTTCAAATCATACTTGCAAGGAATCGAACTTGTGACCTTTTTTGGTAATACAAGCAACTAACCAACCAACCTGTGTAAGATTTTGTAAATTTTTCTTTGGCTTTCACTTTTAAGGTTAAATGGTGCCATTGTTTAAAATAATTTCTCGGTCCGCTTCTGGCTTTAAGGTGTGTATCTTTTAAGATGTGGAAGAGAATTATTCTCGACTGTTCAAACACGGGTGAGTGATTTTTGTGGCTCATCTTCTCTTAACATTAATTGGTTTCTATCAAACAGGCAAATGTTTATCACGCTACGAGATCTGATGGTCAAGAACTTGCGATCAAAGTGTACAAAACTTCTGTTCTTGTGTTCAAGTACGTTCCATATGCTCAGCCTTGTAACTGTAACGGGTTATCTTACATCATCTGCCTTTAAGATATCATGTGGTCAATTGATGTCTCTAATTCATGTACATTGTTGGTGCAAGGCTTTTGTAATGGACACTTTTATGTTGTTGTAGTGTATATTTCGATGATGAATATGTATTGGGCATATGTTCCTTCACTTGTGTGGTGTGGTTCACATTCGTTTTCTTAACTGTTCATTTATTTCAAGCTTGCATGTGTGAATTTGATTTTCAAAATGGCCTTGCAATATTCCATGCCTTGGCCATATGTTTATGATATCTTTGTTGTTGACAACTTCTTCAGGGATAGGGATCGCTATGTACAAGGTGATTATCGCTTCAGATATGGATATTGCAAGCACAACCCGAGGAAAATGGTTAAGACATGGGCTGAGAAGGAGATGAGGAATCTTATGCGGTAACATAATTTTCTTTTCCATGCTGCTTCCATATAATCTCGTAACTTTATGTGGCTGCCAAAATTGGATATAACTATTGCTAGTTTCTGTTGGGAATTGATCCGTGTGACCCTGCTAATTTTTAAGGTCCAGTTTGGATTAAGAAAGCTATTAAGATATACATAATCTGGGTGCAAAATTTGAGTCTATCAAGTCCTGTGTGGTCCATAATGTTTGTTGTCTATACTGTGAAATTTGATTAATGCCGCTCCATTATTTATTAGCTGTTCAACAGATGTTTATAAAATACCAAAGCTATACAATCATGTATGGTGACAATTGGTTAAGCAAAACCCTGCCTCGATTTGTCACAAACAATGATATATAGAATGGTTGTTTTAACTAGACATGAATGATAGGTCCCTTTCCTTACCGACATCCCTCTTTCCATATTTGCTAAATGGCTCTAGTTTCGTGGGATGCTATAATTCTAATGACCTTTCATCTACAGACTGAAGACAGCTGGAATTCGTTGTCCCACTCCAATTCTTTTGAGGCTCCATGTCTTGGTTATGGAGTTCATAGGTACATGGTGCCATTTATGTTTTTACTGATATGTATATGGTATGCTATCATAATGATCGCTATAATTTCTTCCCTCTGTTCCAGAATAAATACCCACAATGAAAAAGACACTGTTTTAGAAATATGTAATTATTCCACTTGAACTAAATGACAATTTTACGCATAACAAATAGAGGGAGTAATGAATTTCTCCACCTCACAAGTCATAATTCAGAATAGAATCGGAAAATAGGCACTTACTTTTGAAAGTGGACACTTATTTTAGGACAAAATAAAATAGGAATTTGGACACTTGTTTTGGCAGGGAGGGACTGGCACCATGTTTTTTTTTTAGTAACTGGTAAGCTTATACCTTGTGACAGACAGTAAGGTCATGGGTTCTGTCTGTGGAAACATCCCTCCCTACCTTGCATATCCGAAAAGTTTTTCTCACTGTGGTTGCTCTTGGCTTTTCTCAGATAGGGTTTTGTCTTTTTTGTTGTTCTTTACTTTCTGAGCAAGAAGGCTTTGATAAATTTCATTAATAACCCGATTCTTTTCCTTTTAATAAAAAGGTCATGGCTACTGATAAAATCAGACTGGGAAGTTCCCTCCCAGTTTGATCAACAGGATTAGTAGCTGTCAAACAAATAGGGTACTTGTAACAGAAAGTCACAATCTCTTGTTACCCTAATGGCATGATTTTACGTCTTTTGGAACATCAGATTTTGGTTTTTTCAGTTATTGAAGTTTCTTGGTATCTTATATCTTCAGGCAAGACAGGATGGGCTGCACCTCGACTTAAAGATGCTGCACTGTCTCTTGATAAGTTACGGGAAGGTTATGTTGAGGTAGTTCGAGATTTTTTTTACTACCACTCCATCTCAAATTAAATGTTCACACAGAAAAAGGCGCACAGTTTTAGAAATGTGTAATTATTACACTTTTGAATGGACTGAATGACCATTTTATCCTTAATATTAGAGGGGGTAATGAATTTCTCTATCTCATAATTAAGGGTAGAATTCAGAAGTAGGCACAAAGTCACAAACACTTTCTTTTTCGGGATAAACTAAAATAGAAATTTGGACACTTATTCTGGGATGAAACGAATACCATATACTTTTCCAGTAATCAGTGCCGAACGACGTCTTGGATATATCCCCCTGGTTGAGAGACCTTCGTCCTTTTTATTCTCCAAATTCTTTCTTTTTGTCAATTCTCATCTTCACTTTGCCTTAACTACTTTTTAGGTCTATTGAACATCATTAAACCTTCTGTTAACAACTCTCTCATCTGTTTCACAACTTCTTCGTGACAGATTTTACATCCTCTTCTCTGTTTAGATTGTTAATCAATACAAAGTCCACTTGAATCCATCATCCAATTGAACAGTTGGTACTTAAAAACATTAGTGAGTGTAACAATTTGTTGGCATCTTTTTGTAGATGATAACTATAATGCGGGTACTATATCAAAAGTGCAAGCTAGTACACGGAGATCTTAGTGAGTACAACATACTTTACCATGAGGCAAGACTTCTTACTTATATTTTTTATATTTTAGTTTTTCTACTTGAGCATGTTTTAAGCAACCAACATCACATGATTATTGGTATTTCTTGCCGCAGGGTCACATGTACGTCATTGATGTATCCCAATCTGTTGATCTGGATCATCCTCATGCACTTGATTTTCTGAGGGAGGATTGTGTTCACGTATCAGTAAGTTGCTTATAAAAACCTTGTTTTTAGATCAGTAATTCAGTAGCACTAAACCTCGAGGCCAGCTCAACCGGCAAATAAAGGCTATAGGCCTTCGGGCTCCTCCCCATAGGTTGCCGGTTTGAGTCTCCTCAGGGCTACTGGTAATTTTCCTGATTTGTTATCTTCAGCAGGCGTGAACCTAGAATTTTTTTTCAAATGGTGGCGCCATTTGATTACAAAAACAAAGCTATGGATATTTTTAACAAAATTATCATTGGTCCGTTGGTTAGTTCCTTGCTTTTTGTATATGAAGTCCTCAGTTCTAGTCTTTTATCCCAATTCTTTTCAGAAACATAATAAACCTGATAAAAACTAAGAAAATGATACAAATGGGTTTCGAACCCGCTCCTATAAGGGCTTATGTAGTTTTAAGAAATATATGGTTGCCTCTGACAAAATAAATATGGTGGCATGTTTCACGACTCTAAAAGTTTTTACACTATGACGGAGGAATGAAGCGGTGGCCCGTGCCACTGTATGGACCATAGTGGGTCCCCCCTTATCTTTAGGGTCCTACAGGATTAGTTGAAGTGCGTGCAAGCGGGCCCGGACACTCACGCTTAAATTTTTTTAGCAGTACTAATTAAATCAATGCTGTTGTGCGATGTAGGATTTCTTCAAGAAACGTGGAGTAGCTGTCATGACAATTCGTGAGTTGTTTGATTTTATTGTTGATCCGGCGATTAATGATGATTCTGTGGACGCTTACTTGGAGGAGGTATGTTTTGGATATTGTAATACTGATCACCTTTCACTGGTTGCTTTTAAGAAACTATGTTACATTATTCATCGACGTTAAATTGTTCAGGCTCAACAAAAAATATTGGCCCGAGGTGATGAGATTTCTGTGGAGGATGAAATTGCAGATGCTGTTTTCGTTCAGGTGTGCATGACTAGTAACCTACATGTTCTCATCTTCATGTTATTATCTACAAGAAAGATTTTTGGTTAAAGAAATTACTTGCTTTACAATTTTATCTATCCGCCAAAAACTAGTGATGATAAAACGCTTGTGCTCGAGATCCCAACCTAGTATATCCCATTCGCCTGTGGGTCCAGAGAGGGTGAGATGTACACAGACTTGACGTAGAATGGTGGTTTTTGTAAGCATGAGAACTCGATCATTAGTAGAGGTGCAAAAGGCCTGGGTTTTTTTGGGCCTGGGACTTCAATCTCGTTTTTCAGTGAGCAAAAAAAGGCCTGGGCTGGGATTGGGGGTTGAAAAAGGGACTGGGCAGGCTTTCAGGCCAGGCTTTTCCCAGTCCGGTCCTGCCCCCAAAATTTTGGCCTGATCAGGCTTTGCGACTTGACCCAGACCGGGATTCGGGCTTGGGCTTTTGTGTGATCTCTAATCATTAGCCTCCGTTCTCGTTTTTGTATATTTCAATCGTGGTTCCGACATTTGAAGGTGAATGGAGACGGCAGGGAGGTTCAAATAGAAACAGCAAAAGGTCGGAAACTTGGAAAAAAATCTCAACTGTTAGATGGATTTGATCCAAGGGATATGATTAAAAGACCCCCCCTTTTATTTTTTAACCAAAAATAGATGAAATAAAATAAACAATGGAGCCACACAAATTATACCAAAAGTGAGCTTTTTATTCTCTTTAGTTCGACATCCATATTGTTATACTTTTTCATCCCTTTTTTCCGTTCATGTATCCACATTTCCAACCGTTTTGCCGTTTCCATTTGAATCCTCCCCCTTAAAGTAGAGACGCAAAACGAGAAAACGAGAGAATCAATTTGAAGTCGGTTTCTTTTTCATTGAAATCAGTTTTTTGTTTCGATTTGTTTAGTCGTTCATCCCAAAGACGCTGGATAACGTGAAGAATGCCGAAGAAGACGTAATACGACTAACGAGTGGGCAAGACACCGGAGATATGTACTATCAGACTATTACAGGGCTCAAGCACGCTCTTTCGATCGAACAGCAACAACATCATGAAGCCAATCTTCAACAAGACTCCCCTGCCGACCCAAAAGAACCTTCCGACTTGCAGGATCATGAATCAGAGACCGAAACCGATGAAGAAAACTCCGAGGATTCCGAAGACGACACATCTTCTTCCGATGATGGAAAACCGACACCTCTTGAGAAAAAGGCAGCGAGAAAAGAGAACAAGAAGAAAGTAAAAGAAGAGAAAAGAGAAGCTCGAAAAACTAAAGTGCCGAAAGCTTTGAAGAAGAAAAAGAAGAAGCTGGCAAAGGCAAAGAAATATCGATAGAAACCGTAAATGATCGGAATCTGCCGGAGTGGCATGGACGAGGACTGGTTAGGACCGTAGTCAAACCGGTTTGAACTGTTATCCCGACCGGTTAGGACCAGGACCAGGACCAGGACCAGATGGGGGGCTAAGGACTTGGTCTGGTTCTTTTGTGTTACAATTTTGCAGGAAGATTTTTTGTATATTGTAGGAAATCTCAAGGTATTTTGTGTTGTGATGAGTTTCTTTGCCTGTTTGTTTACTTTTACCGATGGGATCATATTTGATTGGAAATGATGATTTCAATTACACTTATTTTGTAAATGAGTTATATTTTATTTTATTTATTTATTTTAACCGTGGGTGTTTGAGCCAGCTTACGTACATCTCGACTAATCTTAGACACCTTGGAAAACAATCAGGAAAATCCTGAGTTGTGTGCCTCTATCCAAGTTCTTTTCCGGGCTTAATCAGGCTTTTTTGGACCGGGACTGTCTTCATAATTTCGGCTTGATTGGACTTAAAGTTTGTAATGATAATCAATAAACATATAAAATTGTATAAATTCAAACACTACAATATTTTGAAGGGTAAAATATACAATTATATAGATTCATACATCTATCAATTTACAAAAAAAACAGTCTTATTGATTTTGCTCTCACACTTTAGCACCTCTCCTTATCAATCATAAGTGAAGTTAGACTTCAGACTTCAATAAATTTTAAAAAACAAACAACATAGTGTTTTTGATGTTTTTTAGTAACAAGAGTGGAGTTGCTCTCAGACCATCTTTAATGGAGACACCAAATCTTAATCGAAGTTTTGATTGTCAAAAAAATTTGATGATAAAAAGGGAAAATTAATAGAAATAGTCATTTTAGCTTTCTACATTCATCTCTTAGCCATTTCTTTCTTAAATTTTTTAAAATGTCGCTAGTTCTGTAAGTAGCAACTGCTTAATTTATGAAGGGGTCAAAATGTAAAAATATGAAATTTTGGAACATACTATGATAATACATGAATCAAATCTGTAAATTAGTCCTGTTACTTCTGGGAATTTCGTGGATGGTGGAATTGTCACTTGCGGACCTTTAACTAATTTACAGATTTGGTCTTTGTATTTATCAGTATAAATTGAGGAGTTGTTGGTTGTTTGTTTATCTCTTAATAGTTTCGTTAAGTGAAAAACTCTGAATCGTTAAAAGATGAATCTTATTTGAGAAAAAAAAAAGTTTGCGTCTTGCATTTTGGGTCTCCCCATTGAGCACCCTAATTTCATTCTAAACAATTACTAAACAATTATTTTTTATTTTGCACTATATTATGAAAGTCTTTTAATCATTATTTACCAAACCATTCAACAATTATTAAACATGTTGGTGGTGATATTTTAAGAAAATGGAAAAAATTGCCTAAATAGTAGAAACCGGTATTTTTGTTAATTTTCCTAAATAAAATCCATATTATTATTTTTGTTCAGGTTCGGAGAGTAAACTTCAAGCACAGTGCAAAATGGCGAATTCTATGGATGTGCAGCCGGAAACCCTAGAGGAGAACCGAGACGACGATCATCAAAACCCTAGCTACGACATCGAAGCAACACATGACTTCGAAACACTGGCTCGATCATGGCTCTCCTCGCTGCCCGCAGACAAGTCTCTAAACCCTTCTGACGTCGAAACTTGGCTTCAATCCAACAATTCCTCCTTACCCGATCACATCAAATTAATGCCTCCATCAGATGTATACCAGATGTTTCTTTCGTTTTTAAACGATGGAACTCCCTCCAATGAGGTAATCTCTTGATCTTCCACACTGTTTATTAAGTTTTCGGTTTAACCAACATTATAATTGTATGATCACGTTTGATGCAAGCAAATTATTCGCCATTGTCTCAAATTAGGGCTATTTTGTTGTTTTTTGAAGTCAATTATAAAATTCAGTTTTGGAGATGTGTTTTTTTTTTTTGAATTTGTTGCATTTGATGTAGCTATGAAGTCCCACTTCCCAATAGGAGTAATCCTTTGGCTGTGAATGTTAAATGGATGAACTGTGAATCTTCGAGAGTCTAACTGATGATTAAATTTTTTGTATCAGTTTTTCAATTAATGAAGGGTATGACATCAAAAATCAATGCAGCCCTTTTCATGAAGCAGAGGGAGTACCATATTGTTCTTTTTGTTTGCAAACTTCAAATGAATTTATGTTCATTCCAAATAATTGGGCTTGTAAAACACAAGGTCTTAAATGATGTGAGGTGTGGTGGTAAGGTAAAGCCTTAGGAGCCACGTGACTTATGGCGGCAAATCTCTATATCGTATAGACTATTATATGTATGTATACACACATACATTTTTCACTATTACTCGACGAGTCAATGATATTACACAATTTAAAATAGGTTATACACTAGTAAGACACTAAAACTGTATAAAAAATCAAATAACACCTTACAAAAAACCGCACATCGAGCCATGGGTGTCCCACGGGATTAACGTGGCGTAGGAGACGAGCCTCTTTAGAACAATTTGTAAAAGTGAACCACTAAAATCAAATGAATCCGTAGTTGCAAAAACAATACCATGTTAAATGACATTTCATGTATAATATGGTTACTGTATTGATAATGTTTTATGTTTATTTTCTTCTGGTAGGAAAAAGATCCTAATCATGCTCGTTTCCAGCGCACTGATCAGTGGATGCCAATTTATTCATGGTTAGAGTCTTTAAAGACGGACGAGGTAATTAAGTCAAAAGAAATAATAGATTGGCTTACCGAGAATCCAGATGTCAGGGACGATTTGTCTGCAAGACATTCTCGTTACCATCTAATGCACTACATTAAAAAATGCCACATGAAAATACTGAAGAGAAAAGAAAAGAAGAAGGTAAAGTAATTTTCTCATCTCTCTTTTTTTTTCTGGTCACTTAGTGCTACATATATGCCTGCTATATTGGCATAAACCACCTATTTTTTGGACATCATTCATCATCATGTGCTGTTTTACCAGGGATGATTATTTGTATTCTTATGAATGATGCTTCATAGTTTCTTAGATCCTGTTTTAAGCCAAATCCCAATCCCGCAAATCAAAATGGCTCTTAGTTAGATTCCGTTTTCTTTTTAAGTGGTTACCCTGAACCCCACATCAGTTCTGTACATTCAAATTGTAAATGATAAAACTTCATGGATTTCCTTCTGGAGTAGTAGCAGATTAATCAATCAAAAATTTGTAAAAATTTAGGACTGCTTTGACTATATGAAAGTAGAAGTACAAACCCAAAGAAAGATATGTTACGAGAACGATCTTCAATTCACCCTAAGGAAATTCTTTTACTTCCTGTAGTTTCGCCGCTAGACCAACATCCAGATTTGATTCCAGGATGTTTTTTGTTGCATATAAGTAGACAGTTTGAGGGGGACTAAAAATGATGTAAGAGAAAAAAAAATGAGAGGCTCTAGTTGGAAAATTTATAAAGTGATGCTCACCTTTAAAAGAGTTCTTTAGAAGCAATGTTTCAATAGTATCGCCACATAGGTTTGTTCCTTTTTTATTATATAATAGCTACACGGAATATCATTTTTATCTCACAGAGGCCAATAATAAATTATAGGACCTCATAGCTTAAAACTTGATGGATAACATATGGACTAAATGAAAAAGAAACAAGAGCCTGTTTCTGAATGTAACACCCTTCACTGTGAGTAATACCACACCATCTAACATGAATTCTCCATAAATAACTCCAAATATAATGGCTAAATTGAAATCGTCTACAACGGAAGACTTGAAACACAATAAATAATGTAACTTAAATGCTAATCCGTCCCATACAGGTCATGTTACATTTGAAACCAAATAAATAAGTCTAAACAATTTAAACGACTTAAATAAGCGGTAAAACTAAGCATTCTTCTTGTCCTTGTCCCACATTGAATTTCCTGTCCTTGATATGCATGCTATAGTCATCCTATAAAACTTAGTGAGTTCATGGGTTGCATGAATAAATCCGTGTCACAACATACATATTAAACACGTAAACTCTATATAAAATAATATGCAATTTCATAGAAAACACGACACTGAAAGAAAAAGAGGTCTCATAACTGCCTTGGTGGGTATGGGTCATTTTGTCACTGACATTCTTTGGGTTGACCGGTCTCTGATTAATGGATGATGTCATTATTGTGTGACTTACTGGACAAATGTCCATCCCTTAAAATCTGAACATAACAATGACATATGTAATATCATGCAAAAATCGTTTGAAAACATTAAACGCATAGCATGCAATTACTCATTTATAAAATACACTACAACATGTATTTAAACTGAATCATGATGCATAGCATCATATCATGCTCAAAATAAGTTTGTACATATGCATGCATCTCATTGTAAGTCTCATGAAGACTCACCTGACTGAGAAGGTTGCTTAGTGGTAACATCTGACGGATAGCCTACAATTCATAATTCACCATAGACCATTAATACCAATTTTTCTCCAAAAATCAACTTTAGAGTCAACTCATGGTTAACCTTTAAGCATAAGCTAGGCAATAACCTTTACTTTTTATTTAACGGCTTTATAATTCGCTAAATTCCTCTCCTTGGCTGATGGTTCGACCTTCGTCTTGACAGCAGTTCTTGTTGATCCATGTGAAACCAGATACAATACAATAGGGTACTGCTATTTACCAAGTGGTTCTAAAGTTAAACCATAATATGCTGCTTAGTTACAATCCAATTACCACATACATGCAAGTACATACGGCAAGAATCTAAGCATATAAATAACTTAAATCCCATTTTTCTTATTTCAACCTCTGAAACATTTTTGGCTTGTTTGGCCTCGTTTCTTGGCGGCCATTTTCGTTGATTCTTTTTGCAAAATATAAATGAAACATTTTTGCTTAATTCTAGAAGCGATAATCATTTAAAACCACCAAATATTGAGCTAGAATTTTGCATTCAAAGTTCCAATTTTTTAAACCTCGAAAATATCGATTTATACCGTTTGTCTAAATTGATGGCCTTCCGGCCATCCAATTGACCCCAAATTGGATCTGGACACACTGGGTGTATAAACCAAAGATATCCTACAATTAAGTCGTGAGAATGGTTAGGGAAAACCGACCTCAGTTCAATGAAAATCGATGAAACGCTTGATTTCCTTCGACAACCGAGAACTCATTCACCCTTGCACCAACTTTGAATTTATAGTCTACTTGTTCCTTGGAGGCTGGCATACAAAACTCTAGAAGGGTTGGCCGAATCATAGATTTTATAGGGCCATTTTGGCTATTGGAAGCCAAAATGGCAAGACAGGTCCCTCCATTAGTCCCTTCTATTCTTATCTTTCAGAAATGGCAAGACAGGTCCCTCCATGCGTTTCTTTTTACATTTTTGATCCACAATGCATTAACTTCCATTTTTGTTTTATTTACTTTCTCTTAATGATTTATTACATTTAGTTAATGACATAAATAACATAAATGATACCTCCCAACTGTTTCCTCTATGATTTTGGGTCTATTATTTATTTCCTTGAGTTTGGGCATTTATTTCATAAAATCTAGAGTGTTACACCGAAGAGTGAAGATGGGTCCATATTTGTACTTAACCTTATAGACATGTATGTAGAAAGAAGGTAACACCATGAAAACAAAGGACCTAGTGAATTCTAAACACCTTCACAAAGGCTTGTAAACTAGAATTAGGCAAAAATCTGATGCACATTCATCATATTGATAAAGAATCAAAAAATCACACTCTCTACAGATGGCTTTGCAATCAATTCTCTGGCTTTCGAGAGGCCAGTCTCTCCACAGACTCACGTCCAAAGGGTTACAAAACAGAATGCCAACCTATTGGTCCCTCACGACCTATTTGTACTAGGCATATGCATTACCTACTTGTATGCCAAATGCAGTAACTACTTGTACCATTACTAGCATAGGGTATAACAAAATCCCACACATTTTTATTTCTTTGTGACAAACTTTAATTTTAATCTGTAATGCTGGCCTGAGATATCTTTCATTTGCAGGGATTGCATACTACCATTAAAACAAGTTCTCCAAGGGCTCAGAAGACTGAGGAAAAGAAATCACTAGTTGTTCTTCCAAGTATGTAGCCTGCATTCTTGCTGCACGTTGCTTTGACGACTTCTATATTTATCTTACAAATTTCAATTGTGCTTAGTAAATGAAGTTAGCCGATTGGAAACCATGTTAACTGTCGTAATTTCAACCGCCTTATCAGTGTGTAGACCCCCTTAGGGATTGGTTTGAATCAATGTTCTAAAAGGCTCACTTTGGCTCAAAGCTTGTCTTTGATGCTATGTTAAGCCTGTGGCACTTGTAAGGAGTTGATTGATTTTTTTTTACCTTTTTAGGGTCTAACTTTTTTAGTTTTAGTATATACCCTAATTTAGATTGTTCAATATTATTGAATAATTGAGTAATAGTAGAAAACATGTGTATGTATAGGGGCTTAATAATTTGAGAACTCCATATATTGTGATAATCGTAAAAACTTTTATCTTAAGGTATTGTTTCACATGGTTTTTTCTCATCTAAGGCTAGCATTTAACGTGTTAATGAACATATATTTGATTTTTTTTCATTATGTTTGCTTCATATGTATGCGGTTCACAATGTGAAACTTATTTACATGTAACTTTTGTTTCACAAACAGGCAAAAAAAGGTTCCCATTGTGAAACAAATACATGTGAAACATATATATGTTAATCGATATTCTAAATCCTAGTCTCAGATGACAAAAAAATTATATGAAATAGCATATGATACATTAGTTCTCAAGGTTATCACAATTTCATGAGTTCTTAAAAGAAGGTTCCTCTATATATAGTTATATATATCCAATATGCACATAAGTCACGCCTCGTGCCATTTAGAATCTTGGTTTGAATGGGTTCTTGCTCCCCTCGGTTCCATTTTTCTTTTCCTTTTTGCATCAGTTTCCTATAACTCCGCTGATGACTTTCTTGGTCTACACTACACGGATGATTATTCATTTTCTGTAATACCATGCAGACTCTACACACCAAGAAATCAGATCTTTCCTATAATGAAGTAAACTCTTATTTCAATAGTTACAAATCTAGTCGGCGTTCTTCTTGTATTACTTTCCCTTTAGCTATTTGAAAATGATGCCTCTGTGTGGGGTATATCGGGTTTGTTTGATTTGGTTTTGTTATCTGAAAATGATTGTTCGATGGTAAAAACAGAAGTAACGCATTTCCTGTTTTTCAATTTGATAAACTATCTGGTTATTATTAAAGCAATTTATTATAAAAATAACTTCGCAAGGACAAAAATGTCATTCATGTCACCACTATAGTTCCTTTCTTTAATAATTCAAGTTAACTGAATTCCTCACTTTACCCTGGCCATTATAAGAGGAGTTTATGGTATACCTGATTACATATGTTCCTAAGGTAGATATAATGTGTATGATATGATGTCAAAGGACACAATTCACTTGAAGCATATTAGCTCCCACCCATATATGATGTGTATATATATAGGGGGGTTCATGTGAGAACCACAAAAAACTTGAGAACCATGAGAACTTGAACATTCATTGATGCATATACACTAATGAATTTCCATGAGGATATGCTTCAATGCATAGTTCTCAATATTCTCGTATTTTTTGTGGTTCTCACATGAACCTGAGCCTATAATCTATATATATATAGAGAGAGATAGAGAGTGAGGTCCAAGGGAAAACCCTCCAAAAAATGAAAAACCGAGGAACACCTTAATAACCATTCATCTATATGGTATGCATATGTGCATACAAGTAATTAAAGATGTTTCCTGGTTTCTATGCACATGTGTATACTGGAAAATTTACTTACAAATTACTTGTATCCACATGTGCATATCTTATAGATGACTGATTACTAGGGTGTTCTTCAGTTTTTCATCTTTTCCCTCCTGAACTTGACCCAATACATATACACATGTGGATAAATCTTGATGCTTTATATGATTATAATCATGCATTAATTTCTAGGAGTTAAGGTAGCATTTGCCGCCTAACTTGGTACGGGCCTACCGGGCTTGATATCTAGAGAGACATTGTTTAATTTCTTATGTAGCTTTCCTGCATCTCTTAGTTCAAACGCAGCCTTTTTTGCTAGTATGCATTGCATCTTTGCAGGTAGTAGTGTGATCAAGCTCCAAAAGGATAGTCCGATATATATGGTGAAACGAAATGAAGCTTTCCGGAAATATGAAATGTCAGTTATTTTCATCTTTATACTTTTTTTTATGTTTCATAGAAATAATTCTCGAAATAAATGCAACAATTTCCTTTTTGAAGTGTCCGAATATACATGCAAAATCTCCCGTTTACATATTTTGTCTATGGGTAATGGTAGCCTTGATTTTGTCGAGGTGACTACCTCTATCTTGTCGATATTTTTTGGCATATTTGAGATGTTTGATGAGTACGCACTCGCTTCCATTACAATGCGATTACTCAAATGTTGCATATATATTTTGGGGATAATTACAAACATAACCAACTTGAGATGGGCCCGACCACAAAATGAGACATTTTTTTTGAACTTGTACACACACATACACATACACACACACAGAGCAGAACCCTCTAAATCGTGAGATCTTTGAGGCTGAGCCCTCGACTTTCTGGGAGACTAGGTTCAACCAGTGTGACCCAGGTACCGTTGGACCCCAAAAAAATGGGGTCATTTTGTGACGGGTGCCTTGCCATAATGGTTATATGTGTAATTATCCTTGTATTTGGGATAGACAGTTTACCGATTATGCTATGGAGACTTACTATTTTCATTAATTGTGTTCACAGTTTAATAGAAATGGAGAGACAACTTACCACCATCTTTGAAAAGCCAGAAGCTGCTGCAAATGTGGTTGCAGGGCCATGATGATCATCATAAGTTACAAGACACCGACAACCGCCGTTTTTATAGGTAACGGAAAATGTACCCCCGTAGGAAATTTAGGGTTTAGGAAAACAGTTTCTTTTTTGGTAACCGTGGGTGTCCTGACCAGCTTGATCACACCTTGCCAAATACCATGGGGCCCATAAGATAACAGCCAGAAAACCGAAAACCCAGTGAACTTGAGGAGAACCTAACATTTATTTGTATATAAATATGATTTACTCTAGAGAGGAATCGAAGGGTTACATTCTCCACCTTCGTTCGGTTTATTGTTCTGCAAGCGAGGTACGAAAGATAACGACCAATAAAGTGTGTCGTAAAATCATAATTGACGGTTTTGGTTTTGAATGTCAATTTGACATTAAATGGTTGATCTTGTACATTTACTATCGATTTTAACTTGGTTAAAGTACGAATAGAATTTTGTAATTTGTATCTTGACGATTAGACGGGGTGTTTGGTTGGGGGTAATAAGGGATGGAGAATGGAAATAGAAATCGTTAATGGTGTCTGGTTTGACGTAATATAATGGGTAATTCGACTCGTTATCATATATTGGGTAATAAAGCAGATGACATTTCTATTTGTTGAAACATGATAAGATTGATAAATTACTAAACTATCCATGTTAAATTAAATTTAAAAACCTTTCCGGTACGTTTGGTATGGTAAGACAGAACATACTGATAAAATGATTAATTTACCTCTAATGAGTTGTTTATACCGTTTTTATGTGATAAATAAATTTAAAGAATGTATAAAATCTAAAGAGAGATTTTAGTAGAAAATTATATTTTATTTTAAGGATATATTGGTAAAATATAAGTTTGTTCCACTTTGTTTCATGAGGTAGGGGTGGAAGACGTCTATTTCACTTTGTTCTATTATGTTCCTGTCTGTCTTGCATAAAAGTTATAACAAACGTGGAATAGTGATACTTGTTTAGTTCAATGTATCAAACACACCTTTAAGTATTTCTTTTTCACCCGCTAACAAACGCATCTCAACAAGGGTTGTGACATAGTGGTTGAGGTCATGGGAGATGTGAAATATCCCACTTGCGTAGGGTTCGATTCCTGGTGTGTACACAACAATTATGGCCTCAAAGTTTATCAAGGCTGGTTTTTTGTAGCTACGATGTGTCGAGATCAGTTTAGGTATAACTTGAGACACCCTTAAGAAACAAATGCAACTCAAGGTTTTGATAAGCCAATCCTTTTTCAAAACTCAATTGAACCAAACCCAACTGAATCAGTGGTTGCTTATTCTGCGTTAAGCCAACGAACAAGTTTCGTTTTCTGGTTCTTATACCAACAAAAAGGGAACGTTTTTACCAAAAACTGTTCTCTCGCTTTTTATCCCGTAATTCATACGTTTTTAACTGACTTGTATCGGTTTAATATGATGTCAAAATTTAAACATTAAGCAATGTTGTTCCGTTACAAATATGAATCAAGCAAATTGTATGACACATATACATTTTTTAAAAAGTAAGATAGCTTATGGTTGTAAAACATGGTCGAAAACTATCGATCCTAAACAATCACACTTAACTTCAAGAACGATTTTTATTGAAGTCGACAAAGTTAAGGGCATAAGGTATTTAGAGGCTGCTTGTTACTTAGCAGGTTGATGAGCTTAACAACAATTACAGCTTATTCGGTCAACTATACATGACTGTTTGGTAGTGACTTAATAGTATATAAAATGACTTATTCAGTAAGTTTCTAAAAAGAGATCTTTATACATAAAACCATTTTTTTTTTAAAACCTGACCGTACACGTTAAAAAACACGCTTATTCCATTTATGAAAAAAATCTTGCAAATCAAAACCTATTTAATTTATACAAATAAATTAATCTAAAAAGACTATTTTATCCCTACAAAGAATAAGAAGAAGTTGTGTATGCTTTTCAAAATTTGTTTTCCAAAATATAACATTCAATGCACTTTCGTACGCTTTTTCAAACGGAGATTTCGTGGATTGCCGGACGACTATCTCCGGCCTCATCCCACGAACTGCCGAATCATGCCCACAAGGCGATTATATCAAGCTACCAGTTTATTGGGTGACTTTTAGCTATCACAAGATACTATGTCCATCGCAAAGAGACACATATGACAGCCATATTCAACTTAAGAAAGATCGAAACCCCCTCTTATGTTAGATAAATCAAATCCGTAATTGCATTGTAATTGTATTTTTATACTGATTTTGATGTTATTTACAGGTGGGGGTGTTTCATTATATTGATTTTGACCTCTTCCAGTTATGAGGATGGAGCTGGTACACGCGTCTTTTAACATTCTTGAAACAGTTTCTTGTTTATTAGTTTATTTAATCGTTTCTGAATCTCTTTATTGGTCTTTGATGAAGTAGTGATTTGTAGCAATAAATAAGAAGGGTTCAAGCATGTGCAGACCAGCTGTTTGATAAAATGCCAACAATGGACAATCTTTTCACAGTGTTCTTGTTGCTATCGTCTAAGGCATTTCTTTGGAGGGTTTGCCATGCTTCATCTCACTCTTCTCTTATACGTAACGATCTTGGCGGCCGTTCCATTGACGAACAACCGTTAGCCAAGATCGCGATTTACAAAGCGGTTATTCTTCTCCATGAATCAGCATCCATTCAGGCTGACCCTCTTCTTCTTGGTTTGGAGGTAAAAAAGGTTCATTTCATTTACCGGTGATCGCTTCAAGTTTCCTCTTATATGTTCTTTTTGACTTTTAACACCCTTACTGTAGCCTTGATTATATATTTATATATTGTATGTATGATGACAGGGTGAGGATACTTCATGGGTCAATGTTGAGCTCAAGTACCCAGAACCATCTGAGAATGATTGGGTTGGAGTTTTCTCACCAGCAAAGTTCAAGTATTGTTCATTTATTCGATACCTGCATTCCTTTGCATCATTTATGTCTGCCTGTAAAAATGTTATTTTTTCTTTTTCTGGTTAACTTTGAATATGGTAGTGCATCGGATTGCTACTCTGAATCCGGCGAATGGCCAGAGGCTCCTTACATATGCACAGCCCCGATAAAGGTATGCATAAGAGAAGGGTAAAATGCATCAAAATGCATTGAAGTTTCTGTTGGTTCATATCTAGTGTAATGACGATTTTTTTCCTCAATTAATGTAACAAACGTTCAATTCTTCCTATTTTGTACCCATTTTGACCATTAATGGTAGATTTGCAACTAATGATGACATGGATGCTATTCTAACTTGTCAAAGTTATATTGTAGTTCTTGAGTAAGTGAAAAATGCTACATCAATCAACTGATGCCATATGGAATAAAAACCCGTTTATCTAGTAACATGGGTTCAAAATAGGACAGATTGAACGTTTGCAACATTAATTGAGAAAAAAGAAAATCCATCGTCACACCAAATAGGAGCTAAAGCAAACTTCTTCACATTTTGATGCATTTTGCCCGTAATCTAACTCAGGCTTAAAGAATTAAAGAAGTTTTATATTGTGGATTGTTCTAACCATACTTGTATCATGTGAAACATTTCCTATTCAGTACATGTTTGCAAACCACTCCAATTCCAATTACGTAAAGACAGGAAATGCTACACTGAGATTCCAGATTATCAATCAGCGAGCAGATTTCTCCTTTGCATTATTTACTGGTGGCGTGGAAAGTGTGTGTAAAGTTGCCTCTTTCCACTGTGATTGTGATTTATGTGTATAACATAAATTAGAATATGTTAATCCTACCGTCCCTTTGACTTATTATGTTATTTTGAATACAGCCGAAATTAGTGGCTATTTCAGATCCTATATCATTCGTGAACCCTAAGGCTCCCCTTTATCCACGCCTTGCTCAAGGGAAGGCTTGGGATGAGGTAAGCTTTTTGTAACAATGTTCTTTACGTTTCCTTTTTCATGCATAACCACCTTATCATACATGACTTTCTCTCTTTGTCACACTTTTCACAAGTTGGGGGTCCTCCTGGAAACAACTGCTCTACTTTTTAGGGTAGAGGCCAGGTTTACAGACATCTCACCCTCCCCAGACCGCACCTTCGCAGGGACGGACCCAGGTGGTGCATGTGGTGGCATGGGGCACCGCTTCGTTCCTTCGTGATAGTGTATAAAATTTATAGGGTCGTGAAAAGTGCTACCGTATCAATTTGTTGTGTGCCACCGTATATATTTTGAAACTACAATGAGGACATAAGTTTCCGTTGGTAGAGTTGATTTGCAAGGCTTTGCTTCCACCCCATACCCGAGTTCGGATCCCGTTAGTGTCATTTTTCTAGTTTTTAGCTTTTAATTTAGATTTATGATGTCTTTGAAATTTTTTGCAATAGAAGACTTGAACACATGGCCTACATATGAAAAACAATGAACTAACCAACTGACCAGTAATGGTTTTTTGAAAAATATCCCTATATTTGTTTCTTATAGTCATTGGGTGCCACCACTTGAAAAAAGTTCTAGGTCCATCTATGCACCTTCGGGTGGAATATACTAGGGGCGTCTAGTTTGTTTTTGCTTACTAATCTTTTTTTAGACATAATCTTGCTTCCGGGCATGCATGATCAGAGGCGGACCCATAATTTTTTTAAGTGGTGGCACAATTTAACTGTAAAAAAATATCTATATTTTTTTTTGACAATATTAGTACCAATCTGTTGGTTGGTTTCTTGTCCCTCCATAGAAGAGACCCATGTTTGAGTCCAGGCTACATATCTTTTTTAAAACACAAGAGGTATATAAAATAATGCTAAAATTTAAGCTAAAATTAACAAATTTGACACAAGTGAGATTCAAACCTCGGCCTTTTCTACAACGGTAGAAGCATTTACCATCTCCGCCATCAAAGTCTTGTGCTTAAATTTCAATTTCAAAAACTATATGGTGGCACCCAACAAAATAATACGCCGACACCCTTGACAAACGTACTTTTTCCCCTTACAACAGAACCATGAAGTGATGGCCTGTGCCACCGTATCAATTAATGTAGGTCCGTCCTTGGCATTATGTCCATCCCTATGCTTCTTTGGGATAATGCCATTGTCCTAGAACCTAGGGGGCATGGACGGGCCTAGAAATTTTCTCAAGTGGTGACACCATCTGAGTATATGAAACAAAGATATGGATATTTTTTACAAAATAATCATTGGTTTATTGGTTAGTTCTTTGCGTTTCATATGTGAGAACCTGTGTTCAAGTCTTTTATTGCAAATTGCTTTAGAAGCATAATAAATCTGAAAATTAAAAGCTGAAAACTAAGGAAAATGACACAAACATGATTCAGACCCGGGTCTGGGATGGGAGAAAAGCTTTGCAAACCACCTCTACCAAGGGAAACTTGTGTCACCATTGTGGTTTCAAAATATATACGGTTGCACAAAACAAAATGATACGGTAGCACCTTTCATGACCCTATAATTTTTCATACTACAATTGAGGAACGACGTGCTGGCCCATGCCGCCATATCTATTAAAGTCGGTCCGCCCATGCTAGGGGGTTTACCTGCTCATTTTTGCCTTTTGAGTTGCACTATTCTATAATTCTTCTTTGTAATAATTTTGGCTTATCCAACTAGTTTGCGTGGCTTGTTGTATATGATGTGTTGCTTTTGGTGCTTGTTCAGATGACGGTAACCTGGACGAGTGGCTACAACATTGATGAAGCCGTTCCATTTGTCGAGTGGGGTTGGAAAGGTCATAGCCCAAAGCTTTCTCCAGCCGGAACTTTGACGTTCACTCGTGGCAGCATGTGTGGTACATTGTCATGTCGAATCATATAAAAATTAATGTTTAAGTTGCTATATACGTTCTATATGTATTACATGTTTTACCTTATTGCATTGTCTGCTTGCACCATTGAATCTTGCACGCACGGTAGAGTCCTTATTCTACCTGTTATATTTCCTTATTACCTGTTATATTAGAGCATTTCCAACAGATTTTTTAAAATAGAGAAAATGAAGATTTTGTTCTCTATTTTGCTTCAATAAATTCTCTATAAAACAAAAGAAAACGCCAAGTTTAGAGAATTCTTCAAAACTTGATTTGAGAAGAGAGAGATGATTTTTTTTGTGTTCATTCCCACCAGTGAGATTAAATTATTATTGTTTTATATAAAGTTTTTTAAAACGTGTATTGGGATGATAAATTATAGAATATTTTAAAAATATATTTAAGAGTAAATTACATTTTTAGTCCCTGTGGTTTATTAAAAATTACAATTTTTGTCCCTGTGGTTTAGAAACTGTGTTTTTAGTCCTTATGGTTTGTAATTAATTGCTATTTTCGTCCCTGGACTAATTTCTACCTTTAAAGTACAAGGGACCAGAACAGTAAAGAATTATAAACCACAGAGACCGAAACAACAGCAAATTATAAATAATAAGGACGGAAATAGCAATAAATTATAAACTATAGGGACTAAAATCGCACGTTCTAAACCACAGGGATGAAAATCGAAATTACGAAACCACAAGGGACAAACATCGCAATTTCTAAACCACAGGGACAAAAATCGTAATTTACTGTATATTTAATAATATTGGAGTTGAATGTTAATTTTTTTAAAGATCTTAACTTTTGGTTCTTTATTTTAGTAAAATTATAGAGAATCTCTTACCTATCTTATTGCTTGCTTGCGCACACCTTGCATCATGCACAAGATGGGGGTCTTCACCAAACAACCTCTCCATACTAGTGGTTGAGGCAAGGTCTGCGTACATCCTACCCCTCCCGGACCCTACTTTCTAGTGGGATATACTGGGTTGGTTTGGTTAGGTTAGTACGTCTTTGATAGATAATGCCATCCATAATTATAACGTAAAAATTACTGAAATATGAACATAGTAGACATATTGGGTACATAGATCTTGTACAATCATAAACTTCATGAGTTCTCCATCCAACATTTGTTCCCAAAAGCGATCCATATATGTATGAAGTTCTTGTATTTATGCATAAGTTATAGGGTTGGGTTCTCATGAGAATGAAGTTATGGTGAGAAGAGTAAGAAGGGATCTCCACCCTTGGATCAATCCTAATTGAAGAGAACCAACTAGATCAACACTAATGAGATACACTAGATCAATTCCCTTATAAATTGCAATTCATGGGTTGTTTTGGGATTAAAAGTGATCAAGGGTCCAAGTCCCTTCTTATACTTCTCAGTTCTCACCTTAACTCCTATTCTCACACGATCCTTCGTCTAATTTTCATAATACTTTTGTTTATTTGGTGCTAGTAATAGTTACTTAATTGCACTGCAGGTCCACCTGCACGTACTGTTGGATGGCGTGATCCTGGTTTTATACATACTAGCTTCTTAAAGGAATTGTGGCCAAACACTATGTATGTGTTCTTTGTACTCAGGATTATCCGTAGAGATATGAGTTCTTATATCTTTGCATAATTTATAATACTTTTCCCGTCTTATATTCTCACCCGGATTTGGTTGTGACAACAATTTACAGGTATAATTATAGGATTGGCCATATGTTGTTGAATGGATCGATCGTTTGGAGTAAAATGTATTCATTCAAATCATCCCCATATCCAGGACAAGATTCGTTGCAGCGTGTTATTATTTTTGGAGACATGGGGAAGGTAATACTTGTTGAAAATTGTCTATTACTTCTTGCAGCCCTCATAAACATAAAATACATATCAAAGGGTGGGCCCAGCGGTATCTGGGTTACCGCCAAATCCTAGCCTCCCTGGAGATCAAGGGTTCAAATCCTCACCAAAGATGAGGAGTGTGCGTGAGGAATATGTTAGTAAAAACTAAGAGAACCGATTCACATAATTAGTTGCTTTTACCCCTTAGCATCTACAATTATGCATGGAGCCCCAAAATGCATTCAATATTTGAAAAGGAAAATGTTTGACTAGTAGTTAAATATATCAAGTGCTCCTCAATAAGGACAAAGTAAAAGAATCTAGTGTAACAAAGTTAGTTATCACTATTTTTGTAATAATTACCGATGGGTAAAGAGATAATATTGGATTGAATTTCTTTTTGAGACGGGGGTTGTATTACTTCAATATGATTGTTGTTGACGTTGCTGAAAGAACCTTTTATGGCTCCATGGTGACCATTACTCTATGGGCTTATCCATCTTTCGTGATAGTACAATCTTCGTGTGTTTGGTATGCGGATGGGATCGGACTGGCGAGAGGAAGGTAGGTGGGATGAAAGAATTTGGAACATTTTAGGGGGTTTTAATTTGACATGTGTAGTTTATTAATTTATCTATCTTGTCCCATCTCCTATATTTTTGTTCCACCTATTTTAACGGGACAAAAAATGCATTTTTGTGCCACTTAGTCCTGTCCAAGGGCTGTTTGTTAGCAGCTTAATGAGCTTAATGAGACTCGCAACTTATTCCGTCAGCTATACATGACTGTTTGGTAGTCGCTTAATGTCTTATTCGGTAATTTTTTCCAGAACTGCCGTTCCCAATTAAAAAACACGCTCCTTTCTGTGGAAAAACCCTCCCAAACAAAACTTTCCCAATCTATAAGGGTCTGTTTGTAGCAGTTTAAGGACTCACAACTTATTCGGTCAGCTATACATGACTGTTTGGTAGTGGCTTAATGATATAGAAAGCGGTTTATTCAATAAGCTTCTAGGGGACAGCTTTATGCAGAAAGCCAAGTTTATCACAAACATGCCCCTCCAAATTAAAAACACACTTCTTCTGTGTATACCTTTCCAAACAAAAACTTCTCCAATCTATATAGACAGCTTAATCTATATAGACAGATTAATCCACACAGACTGCTTTATCTATACAAAACTTAATGGAAAACCAACCAAAAAGCTCCCAAGTCTAATGTCACGCTAAACGTGTGACAACAGGTTTTTGTTCTGTCATGTCCCGCATACCAAACACACCCTAAAAGACTGCAAATCACTACCAAATAGGCCTTCTAGATAATCTTCGCGAAATAGAAGAAACTTTTGCTCTAGGAAGATGAAATTTGCATTTACCATTTAAACCATCATTATTGGTTTATTTTGCTAGATTGAGAACTGCTGTTTATATTTCTGCCACACCGTCTTTCAGGCAGAACGGGATGGCTCAAATGAGTATGCTAGTTATCAGCCTGGATCACTCATCACCACAGACCAACTAATTGGTGACCTTGATAACTATGACATAGTTTTCCATATAGGAGATCTACCATATGCAAATGGATTTATCTCACAGTGGGACCAGTTCACAGCACAAGTCGAACCCATTGCATCAGCTAAGCCTTACATGGTTGCAAGGTTTGGATTTTTTATATACTAGTGTCGTATATATATACATACTAGCGTTGTATGGACATGTGCATGCCGTCCAAATGAATCTTACCGGGGTATTCCTCAGTTTTTCATTTTTAAGGGTTTTCCCTTGGACCTCCCTCTCTCTCTCTCTCTCTATATATATATATATATATATATATATATATATATATATATTATAGTTATAAATTCAATAATTTAGTTGAATGGAAAGCTTACTTTAGTTTTTCTTTTCTGCAGTGGCAACCATGAACGATCTTGGCCTAATTCTGGATCCTTCTATGACACCACAGACTCAGGTGGGGAGTGTGGTGTGCCTGCTGAGACCATGTACTATGTTCCTGCAGAGAACCGGGCAAAATTTTGGTAAAGACAACAATTATCTATGAGGAATGTCCCAAAATAACTGCAATTTCTCTTTCTGGCAACATATTTATCGAAAAGTAGCACTTTATCCATCTGTGATTGTTAGATAATGTTGATAGGATGATTTTGCTAGACGAACTTCTTCATCTTTCCATTTTGAGGGTCTTAAATTTTTGGGAAATTATCCAAATAGCCAAGCCCACACCCTCTTCAATTTATAGCCACATCTTCAACTTATTGACCGAAAAAAACGAGATTACGCAAACTTACGCAACTTGCTTAATCCACTTTTTCAATATAACATCATGGAAAAGTAGACATTAAGCAAGTAGGTAAGTGCTACTTGTGTAATGTCTACATGGACAATCTATGTGGCACACACTGCTCAAGCACTTACGCAAGTCTACTTTTTCTGAATATTATATTGAAAATAGTGGTTTACGCAAGTTGCGTAAGTGCTACTTGCATAATGTCTGCTACTTCAATCAATAAGTTGAAAAGGTGGGTATAAAGTGAAGAGTTGGACAATTGCCCTAAACATTTGACTAATAGTCAAACACTAATCCTAAATTGTGTCTAGTCAAATGTTGTATGTATGTATGTAGGTATGTATGTTAGCTTCATCGAAGTTATATCCCTAGTACCCAACTCATATCTGTCTACTTTTAATAGGTATTCAACCGATTATGGCATGTTTCACTTTTGCATAGCGGATTCAGAACATGATTGGAGGGAGGGTTCAGAACAATATGCATGGATAGAGATGTGTTTGGCATCAGTCGACCGGCAAAAACAGCCATGGCTCATCTTCTCTGCTCATCGTGTGCTCGGCTATTCTTCCAACAGTTGGTATGCCATGGAGGGTTCGTTTGAAGAGCCCATGGGAAGGGAACATTTGCAGAAGCTATGGCAGAAATACAAAGTGGACATTGCGTTCTATGGACATGTCCATAACTATGAAAGGACCTGCCCTATATACCAGGTATGTCGTTATTTGTTCTTTTTCTTCCTAAATACTTCCTTTTATAGGCAAGGAAAAGGTACCCTTACAAAAGCATTAGAATATCTTGCTGATAACCAAGTACTCCCTCTGTCCCAGATGAAGTGTTAACATTTCCAAAATAAGTGTCTACTTTCAGAAGTTTCCACTTTTCCATTCTACCTTTAATAACAAGATGGAGAAAGTCTCTCTATTATCAGTGGTAAAATTTTTCATTTAGTTATTTAAAAATGTAATAATTACACATTCCTAAAACTTTGTGTCATTTTCATTGTGGACATATTTTGGGATGGAGGGAGTAAAGGGGAAATAAACAAGCAAACAATCACGGAAACAACCTCTCTACCCCTGTGGGCAGAAGAAAGGTTTGCATACATCCTACCCCAACCCCAACC
>NC_037531.1:17376443-17397867 GCF_001531365.2 Cynara cardunculus var. scolymus | reverse complement strand
CCCACCCCACACACGCTCTCTACCTAGGGATTTACTGGGTTTGGCTTTACACGAGACCACGCCCAAGGTGGCAAATTTGTTTTCATCTATCCTAAACAAAGACCTTCCCAATTTAGACGAGGAAAGGTTTGCATACAATATACATCCTAAAGCCTAAGCATGCTCCTTCCATTTATGAAAAACCCTCCCAAACAAAGACCTTCCCAATCTATTCAGACCAATTAATTCACACAGACAGTTTTATTCATACTAGACTTAATGAAGAACCAACCAAACAACTTCTTAGTTTGGTTCAGACAACAAGACCACCTATAAGGTAGTGGCAAATGTGTTTTCACTATAGGATGGAATAAAATACAGTATAAAACCCAATATGGATACTAAAATAGATGGAATATTTGAAAGAAACTTACAAAATATCTATCTACATGGTTAATGAGACCTTCGATCGCTTTGATGGAGCTCCCTTTCCCATCCCAAACTGATAGTAGGTTTTAAGTGAGTATCATAACTATATGAGTTAGGATCCAAAATATCTACACATAACTTGACCCTTTTTGAGTTCAAATGTTGCTTTTATATGCAACTTGTATATAGAAGCCTTGTTATCAAATGGTCAAAAGGTAACGAAATTTACTTCAGTTTTTATTTAGTGTAACGATATTTTTTTTCCTCATTTAGTGTAACAAACGTTGAATTTTTCCTATTTCATACACGTTTTGATCGTTAACTTGTCAATCGTGTAACTATTGTATAGTTTTGATTATGTGACAACATATCACATCCAAATCAGCTAATGCCACATAAGCTGAAAACCTGTTTATCATGTAAAATGGGTAAAAAATAGGAAGAATTTAACTTTTTTTACACTAATTGACAAAAAATTATAGTTTTACTAAATAGGGACCAAGGGTCCGTTTGCCCAAATGCTTACCCAGCGGTAAGAGTCAAAACTCCAAGTTACTTTACTTGGGGAAAATTGGAGTCTATCAGAATGGGAACGTATGCAACAATTTAGTCGGTAAGTGCTTAACGGGTAAAAGTCGTCACTCTCACTTACTAGGTAAGATTCTCGGTTTTTGCCATGTTCATCTGATAAAGTATATGACCTGGTTAGCGTTTACCAGGTAAGAGCTTAGTAAACGACCCCTAAATTTGTTTGACCCATATGCTTATTTGCTTATATTACTTTTGCCATCTTTATGACATGTATTCTTGATTTTTTTTCGTGTTGTAGAACAAATGTGTGAAGCAAGAAAGATATAGTTATTCTGGCACCGTAAATGGGACAATCCATGTTGTTGTTGGTGGAGGAGGGAGTCATTTGTCGGATTTTACAGAGATTAATACCGTTTGGAGTTTGCATAAAGATCATGATTGGGGGTTTGTCAAACTTACGGCGTTTAACCACTCTTCACTTCTTTTCGAGTACAAGAAGAGCAGGGATGGAGTGGTTTACGATAACTTTACGATCTCGAGAGACTATAAGGATGTGTTGGCATGTGTACATGATGGGTGTGAACCTACCACTTTGGCAACTTAAACTATGGGCTAGTTACTTGTGCTATTATTAGGCAAGTGTAATCAAGTTTATTGTTCATGGAATCAAGATTGACAAATGATAGACAGCTAAAACATTACTGTAAACCAATCAAATTTGTTACTATAAAATGAATTAAATCTGTTGAAACTGATAGTTTGGTTTTTTCTATGTTGTTATGATCTATCAAATTAGCCATCAACAATCATATCATTCCGACACATAAGAGTTAATAAAAACTAGAAGGGTACTCGTGCAATGTATCGAGACACATCTTGATTTCAATGTTTTATTTTGTTCTTTATCTATGTCGATATAATATAGTTCTATGTGGTTTTGAGAAAACGATAATGTTTTTATTTTTGAATAAGATATAAATTTGAAAATATTATAAAAATTTGAAAAAAATATATCAATATTAGTATCAAATTAACTATTTAAAAGTTTTAATTTTTTGTAATTTCTTTAATTCAAAATTTTTATTATATTTTAATTTAACGTAATGAAGTAATTTAATTTAGGTTTAATAATATAATATTTTATAAAGATAATCATTAAGTATTCTGTTATAACTCAATGATTATCCTAATTATATTTAAGATTTTTTATATTTAAAATGAAATGTTTATCCTGTATTTGATTATGTTTATCTGCAGTTAGTTATACGAATTCAAAATATAGAGCTTTAATAAGTTGTACTTATGCACAACTTACTTGTAATCTTGAATTTTAAGTAATATGCATTAATAAACAGTACTTCGTGCATAAAAATGGTTTTTAAGAGTTTTTGTCAAATGCTTTATAATATAGTATAGATTATGAGGGTCCCTACCACTTGCCCTTCATATGAGGGGCATTTATGTCATTTCATTCCCGACGTTTAACTCCTTTTCTTCTCACTTAATATCTATGACACGTAAGATTCAGGAAGCTCTTTTCTATATTACGTTCTTAAACAATCAATATTCATACCGTTCTCTTCATCATCCTCAAGCGATTTAATCATTTATTTCAAATGCTTACAATTTTTTTTTAAAAGATGGTTTATATAATACGACAACTAGGTAGCAATTTTGATGAAATCAATGTTCTTGAGATTTATGGTAAGTGACGATGTACGTTGGTTATAGTTTTTTGTGAACGGAAACTAGGTTTTTGTTTTCACTTAAAGATATATAAGAACTTCAACTGTTATAATTTTGTCTTAAAAACCCGCTTTAAAAATCCATCGTGTAAGATCTTTTTAACAGATTTGTATCCACACTGAAGATATATCATGGAGGTGTTTTCACGTCACGTCCTGTTTGAAAATACGTAATGAAAAATATCAGTTTGTGGATTTAATAGATACCGATGAATTTTATAGAAATGAATCCAATCCATGACAAAATCGAAACCACGAAGATCCTAATCATACTTTTTAGGGTTAGGGACCACTTTGTAATTTTTATGAAATTACAGGGACTAAATCTGTAATTTACTCTTTTTTTTTTCATTTGATAAAAATTGGTTATTCCCCGTTCCCGGGTAGTATTTCCCCGCCGCGAGTCAAATTTCATCGCTCATCCTTTCCACCCTCCGACGGTGCAAAAATCGCCTTCGCAAGAGCCTTCCGTCGGCGCCATGGATGGCTCTGCAACACCCTCCAAGAACCCTGATGGGGCTTCCAAGTTCCTCATCGATCTTCCATCCAAAGGCCTTTTCTCATCCTCTGTGATTTCTTCCAATTTGGTAATTCTTTATAAACCCTACATTTTTTGATTGTTTTCCCTGTTCTTTTTAATCGGATTATACTATTAGCTATGTCGATTGCACTGTTGTTTTTTGTTTTTTTATGCTTTCGATGAAAAGGAAAAAGGAATGCATTGGGGTTTGAATTTGAACAATGACGTTAGGGTAACTTGATTTCCGTAATATGTTGCTCCATATATTCAAATTAGGGTTCGAACAGCATGATTTGATTCTGTTGATCTCTGTTCCATAAAAATCCGTTGAGTTTTTCGTCATCCCTTGTTATGGTTGGTACATTGTTACGTAATTGTTTGAGAAGACTTGAATTTCCTTGGTTTGTGCAGTTAAAATTTTATCATCTTTAAGTTGTGATCAATTATAAACAGCTTCCAAATTGGTACATCAGAATGTAAGTTGTGTTTTCAGAGATAGAACTGATGGATTATTGAGCTCTTAAATGTAATATTCCGGGCCAACCGTATCATATATTGTCGGATTTGTCCACACCTGGACTCACGGTTAAAATGTGTCTTACAAATGGTATGTTATACCAGATATTGTCCGCTTTATCTAAACTTGGACTCATGGCTTCTCTCTAGGTGTAGATGAAGCGGACAAAATTTGGTAAGGTTGGTCAGGGATGTTACAAATAGTATATAAGTATAAGAGCCAGAGCCAGCTTCCAGACTGTGCCAGCGAGGACGCTGGGCTCATGAGGGAGGTGGATTATGAGATCCCACATTGGTTGGGGAGGGGAACGAAGGTTGCCTTATAACGGACTGGATATCTCCTTATCAGTTGTGTTTAAAAACCATGATTAGAACGGAAAATATCTGGTACTGTTGGCCAGGGATGTTACTCTTAAGAACATGAGTTACTTTCTCTAAAGATCTGCAGTGTGAAAAGTTTAAACCATATTGATTATGAGATACAGATCCATCATGTTATGCAACTAAAAAGCATTTGTGTGGGTCTTGGAGATATGCATGAGCTTTGTTATCTTTTCTTTCTCTTATTTTCCTTTTATGAGATGTCTTTTCTTTTCTAGTTTTTCATCATCTATTTCGCATTCTATAAAAATTTATGCAGGGTGGAATGCAGGTCTATGTAACAGATCATGATACATCACCCCCAGGTCATCTTCGACAACGTGTCTTTACTATATGTTGACTTATAGACAATATGGAAAATGGTGAAACAGTTAGCACCATAGCTTATCCTGGATACAGGTCAGCTGTTCCCAAACTCCATATCCCCTCCCTGTCCACCAATCAACCCTCACACATCATCACTTTATTGAATAGTCAGAGAATAAAAAGATGACTTAAGTGTAAATGAAACCGAATGAGCCCAATATTCCCACCTGGAGGTGGGGTCTGTGGGAGGTGAGATGTATGCAGACTTGACCTCTACTCTGAGCGGTTGTTTCCATGAAGAGTGAAGACCTCTGGCTTGAAATAAACTAATGATGTGTCAAGTGTTAATTGGTGGGACGGTAATGGAACATGCAGTTTGGGGACACGTGATCTGTATTCTAGATCCGGTGTTCTAAAATGCTCACGTATGCCCCTGTAAGAATTAACAGGTTTGTTTTTTTTACCCAGAAAATCAGGTTATAAAGACTGATCAAGTGAACATACTGATTAGATCCCTTCTGCTTAAGCAACAGCAAAAGGGTGGTGGACCAACTTCAAAGGGTGTTGTCGCAAATGAGGGCTCAAGAAAGCGGTATTTTTTATATCTATACCTTATATGTGTTTTTTATGTGGTACCCTCTATTTGTATTGCTATTGCTTACTTAAACCCGGCTTTTCAAAATTTAAGTTTACCTGCTTTTCTTTTTTCACACACTTTTCAAAAGCCCTGGGGAAGGGGGGGCTTTCATGGAAACAACCGCTTTACTCTTTGGGGGTAGAGGTCAAGTCTGCATACATCTTATCCTCCCTAGACCTCACCTCTGGGTGGGATGTATTGGGCTCGTTTGATTTGGTTTGGTTTTTGGTTTGGTTTTTGGTTTTTAGGCTTTACGCTTGACTTTGTGGTGTTCTGTTTTTGGTTATTGGTGTGATGAGAAAAAGAGATTCAGAAACATTTGTGTATTGGCTGTTTATCGCATTGCACTAATTTATCGTTCTATCTCCAGGGCCCCCGAAAGAGCTGCAGATGGTAGGGCTTCTGCCAAGAGAGCAGCATCAGCCACCCAAAATGGTTCCCGGAAAGGTTAGATCTTTAGTTGAGTAAGAGTAGGTTCAAATGAGAACCATAAATGTTTTGAAAACATGGGAACTAACTATTCATGATGAATATCATTAATAATGGAAATACTTGATATTCATGATGAATAGAACTCATGAATAATTCATGAAATAGTTGGTTCACAGGGTCTCAAAATATTTCTGGTTCTCATTTGAATGTCTCTAGTTGAGTATATGACTTTAGATCCGCTAAATTGATCAATTTATCGGGCTTATATGATGTCACACTTGTTTTTGATGATGTGTTGGGTGATGTGGTTAATTCGTGATAGTTTTGCTTCCACTTCTCGACTACCTAGTGACCTTTTTGCGCCATGTAGAGGGATCAAAATCACAAATACCTGAAAATCTCCAAAGGTTGACCGTAGAGAGACTTCGTGCACTTTTAAAGGAGAGAGGACTTTCCGTTAAGGGGAAGAAGGTACGCAACTTGCATTACATAATTCTTTGTATTCTCGAATTATTTATGGAATTTCATAATCTCCGTGAACATGCTAATAGTATCTCGTTAGTAGCGTTTATATAAACTTGTAGATCAATTCCATTATCACTAGGGGTGTAAAGAGCAGATCTTGCAATATCTGCAGACTGCATTCACATGTGAATTTTGAAACTAGTATCCACATTCAAGAACATCCAAAAAGGTCATATATTTACAAATTAGAAGTTCATAACTACAAAGTCAGAAGTTCCTTAGATCAAATTTTGGAACAAAACAAATTGGCCCCAAAAGTAGGATCATTTTAGGTGGGTTTTATGCTAAGGTCTGAATCTCTTATTTGGTTAGGAGGTTAAACAAATCTAATTTGGAAAGTTACATAATCTTTTTGATTGTAAACAGATGGTTCAACTTAGTAGAGTTATGGTCAAAACTCGGGGTATTAACGAGTCGAGTCGAGTTGCAGGTTATTCGAACTCGACTTGAAAAAATATTACCAGGCTCGATTTTGATTAACTTTTTCACAGTAGGCTCGAGCTCGACTAACTTTTTCACAGTAGGCTCAAGCTCGATTACTTTTTAGTGTTTGAGCTAGGGTTCGAACTCAAGATGAATTAGTTCTCTTATTGACTCAGCCTCAATAATTTTTGAACTTCGATTATATGATTTATAAACATATAACCTGTTTGGCTCGAAAAAAGTGTATGTTTGAGTGGCTCGACTCGACTCAATTCGAAAAATTTAATCAAACTTTTGAACATGAGTCGCATATTGTTATTATGGAGCTCGACTCATTAAGTTGAACGAGTTTCAGTATGTATTTGAGATTGACTTGAGCTTGAGTAGTTGTTAAAAGCTTGACTCGTTCAGTGGCAGACCCGGGTTGTAGGTGAGCTGAGACACAAACGAAAAGCTTAAGATAATTTTTTAAGTAAAAATATGATTTCATTAAAACGATAAAACAAGTTACCTTCTACAATTGTTCTCGATGAAACCTCGTCTTTTGAAAGCAGTTAAGTACATCATTATTCGTGACTTTGCATAGCCGCTTAATGTGTTTATAACTGAATCCCATTGTTTCGAGAGATTTTTTTAAGTTTTTTGGTTGATTTCGAGGGATTTTGTAAGTTCTTTTAGCTGATAAGTGACTTTTATGGGTTGATTTCGAGAGAATTTTTCGGTTTTTTGGTTGATTTCGAAGGACTTACTCAGTGTTTTATGGTTGAATGTTATTCATCATAAATCTCTGATAAGTGACTTAATGTGCTTTTAAATATTCATGATAAATGGTGTAACAAATATTTATGATGAATAACATTCATCATAAACATTCACAAAATAGATGGTTCTTGGGTTCCTCAAATATTCAAGGCTCATAAATGAACCAGTTCCTATATATCTGTGTATGTCGCCATAACGCATGCCTTTGAAAAACGTCGTGGCCTCACCATAACTCATGAAACTTAAGTCTTGGCCTCACTGTCATACCACGTACCACGTGGGTGGATACATAGGAATCAAAATCTTCCGAATCACTCATGTTATGATATTCTACATCCTAAGTCTTCCCGTTCCATCATCTGGCTTATGTTCTTCATGTAGCATTCAGACCGAACGACTCTATGAAATTACGTCGATACTTCCACATATTATCGGTAACATAGGAGACATCTCTATCCGCGAAGGAATCTTTAGAATTACCACTGCTTAGCTTTCAATTCGCCTCTTACTGAATAAGAGGTCTGATTTAGAATATTGACTTTTTACTTGTATAATGGGGTTATGGTTGGCAGGAGGAACTGATTGGAAGATTGAGAGCAGCTACTGCTGCTGCTAGTGGTGGTTTGGGAACCTCATCTGCAGTCCAATAAGTGGTATCAATTATTTAGATTTTTTTTTTCAATTTTTGTGATGTACAACTATTTGATGCACAAGATGTTGTACAGTACAAGTCCAGTAAAGCCAAAATGCCTTCGTCTATGTTGTAATAATGCTAAGGAAGGTTGTGTTTATATCTATTTTTAAAGGATTGTTAAGATATTCAAAAATCTGAATCCTACAAAAATTGTACAGTGGTTCATGACATGACGTGTGTTTAAGAGGTCGTTTACCAAATGTTTATTCGGGTAAGTGTTTACCAAAAGTCACATTACCTTACCGGATGGATATAGTAAGAACTAAGAATTTTACCCGGTAAAAGCGAGACAAGCACCATGAGTCTTTCTGGGTAAGTGAGGGCAACGACTCTTACCACTGTAAGCGCTTCCAGGTATATTGTTGCATACGCTTTGCAAAACCCGACCCGACCCAACCCGAATTACCCGAAAAACCCGACTGAAAAATCCCGATCCGAACCGATATCTATGAACCGAACCAACCCGAGGTTCAAAATCCGAAAATTATATCGGGTTAGTAGGATCGGGTAGGATCTCATGATCCAAAACCCGAACCCGTTCAAAACCCGAATTGTTCGACTTTTACTACTAGTACTAGATACCTTTGAATTGTCATGGTGTATGTCAATCTTTGTCTTCCATTTTTTAAGAAGACTATTACTATTACCATTACCATGCAACAATTCTAAAGATTGGTGATGGGTCAGGGATCTAAAACCCGAACCTGCCCTAACCCGAACTTCCCTCGAACCCGAACTGCATATTACGGGACATGATATTATAATCAGATACCAGATCAGTTTCGTCGGTTTATGGTCCGATCCTACCCAATCCGACTCGTGCTCACCCCCTAATCATTTTGCACAAAACCATTCAGCAACTGCCAAACAATCCCTAAATAAATTATATCAACAAAACAAGTATCTTATTTTCTTTAATTTGACATTCATATTAATATATATTTTTATTTAGGTTCTTTTTTCGTGCTTTCCCGTTTGGTGAATCCCCTGTTGATGCCCTCGAGGGTGTCGCTTAGTTTGCAAAAGGACAAAGCGACGCTACTCAAATACACAATAGATTCAATTTTAAATCTCGCGGTAGACGGGTTTGAACCCCTCCGCTGATTCAGCTTTGAAATGTCTTCGTACATGTGGTTCCTAGCGGACAGGTTCTATTTGTACCGTTAATCAACATTTTGCCAAATCCCGTATTGACTTCTTGGTACCATATATAACTATTCAAAATATCCGTAAAGAATCAATTCATTCTCGGACATTTTAACATGCATTAAAAGACACTCGTTTTTTTAACTCGTTATGTAACAAGCCGACCCCGCCGCTTTTATTGATCTCGTATACTTTCCATGGTTGCAATATCTCCAACCGATCTTTCCCTTTCAAGTTTCATGTTTATTATCTTAGAAGTCGTGGATCGACTTGGTCCATTCGGTATGGATGGGACCTCGGATCGGACTCAGTCCCGTGGTTTTGGACGGTGAATGGTCCATTTTGGCCCAATTGTAACTATCATGACATGGTGATGGTGGCCACCAATTATTGATGATTATCTCCAACTCAACTCATATTTCTAATCTTTTGACACCTTGGCTTCAAAATCTCACTTTTAGAAAGAAACGTAAAACTACATCAAATGGATTTATATCTTGTTTGATATCTATATTATATTATAAAACATTTGACAAAAACTCTTAAAAACCATTTTTTATGCATAAAGTACTGTATGTTAATGTATATTACTTAAAATTCAATATTACAAGTAAATTTTGCATAAGTACAACTTATTAAAGCTCTATTTTTGAATTCGTGTAACTAACTCTAGATAAACATAATCAAATACAGGATAAACAGCTCATTTTAAATATAAAAAATCTAAAATATAATTAGGATAATTATTGAGTTTCTAACAGAATGTTTAATTATTATCTTTAATAAAAATTATATTATTAAACCAAAAATAAATTACTTTCTTATTAGATCTAAATTAAATTATAATGAAAAATTGAATTAAAGAAGTTACACCAAAAAAATGAAAAGTATTAAATAGTTAATTTAATACAATATCGATTTTTTTTATGTTATATTTAAATTTATATTTCATTTAAAAATAAAAACATTATCGTTTTCTCAAAATTACATAATATCGTATTATATCGGTAGAGACAGAATAAAAATTAAACATTGAAATGGAGATTTATCTCGCTGCATTGTACGAGTACCATTTTAGTTATATTATAAAACATTTGATAGAAGTTTTTAAAACCATTATTTATGCATGAAGTATTGTTTATTAATATATATTAATTAAAATTTAAGATTACAAGTAAATTATGCGTAAGTACAATTTATTAAAGCTCAATTTTAGATAAACATAATCAAATATAGTATAAACATCTCATTTTAAATATAAAAGATATAAAATATAGTTATGATAATTATTGAGTTCTAACGGAATCATTATCTTTATAAAAATTATATTGTTAAGTCAAAAATAAATTATTTCGCTATTAAACCTAAATTAAATTATAATAAAAAATTAGATTAATAAAAAAATAATTTTTTAAATAGTTAAATTGATATTAATATTGATATATTTTTTCAAAAGTTTTATGATATCTTCAATTTTATTTTTATTCAAAAGTGTAAACATTATCTTTCTCAAAACCACATAAACCGTATCACATCAACAGACACAAAAAATAAAACAAAATATTAAAATAAAGATGTATCTTGATGTATTGCGCGAGTACCCTACTAGTACATCATAACTTCTGAGTTTTTGAATAAGTTGACTTTTTGATCTAATAGTTAAAAAAACACAGATCTTCAACTACTTTTAACCGAAAGCTGATAAAAGAACATGGGTTTTTATCTATGTTCAATCATCATCATCATCGTCATCGTCATCTTCACCTTTATCTTTGATTTCAATCATCATCACGAACTTCTACACACATCCAGTAATTTTCATATACAATAAATTAAAGTTTTATTCTTTTAACCGTGGTGATAGAAACTGGTAAATGAAAGTTGTGAAGAATCAGATAGTCTTTTACAATTACCCTTCAAAATCAGGGTTTTTATTTTCGTAGCAAATTCCTTATCTTCTTTTTGGATCAAGAATCAACTTTTCCAAACCGAATAAATTGATTACAAAGTCAACAGTTATCCCCACGAGACTTATCATATCATTATTTAATATCTGACCCTTTTAAGTTGCATCTATTCCAATTTTACGTGCTTAAACTTGTCGGTGATAGATTCAGTATTTTTAAAATTCATTTATTACAGATATTCATCATTTTGTCCACCAACCATTTAAAGAAAATCCATATAAATTTCAAAATAAGCAAGATGCATCCAACAAGTATATATATAGCCTTAGCATATATGAAATCCATCCCCACATAATATATTTTATTTACTTTTAATAAATAATAATCTTTAATATTGCTTTCATTTTCAAGACTTTGAATGACATATCCTATTAGATAGACAAAATGCAATTATTGGAAAACAAAAATTCACACATTCAACCCCAATAGAATAAGACATATACAAGATTGGTCCCTATGATAATATTACGTTAGATTACTCTTTAAAATAGTCGTTGAGGAAAGAAAGGATGATCCAACGTATAGAGGTGGATTTAGAAGGTTATTTATGCTGTTATAACGTAACACATAATGAAACAAACTGGTAGCATTCTTAAGGAGCGAAAAAGAATTTCGGTTAGCCAAAAGATTGTGGTTGCATAGGTATCCACTGGCACCCTGACCCCCGATCTGCTATCGTCAACACATACTGAAGAAAGATAGTCCAAATCTAGTCAAGATTCTAAATGGCATGACGGGGTGGCGAGACCAAACCTCAAGCCTTAAGAGACGACGAGTCGACGAAGGTGTGCCACAGACTTAATGTGGTGTGAGACGCATGCCTTGAGTCACCATGCTCCATGGCGGTTGTCGCGGTGAACCTTTTAGAACAGTGAATCTAGCCGATGTAAGACTCCAACACCTCACCTTCAACGCCGACTAGACATGCACAGATAGGCCTAGAGCGTTGAATCCAAAAAAAAAATATGACAGACTTTGCCTCTAATACCATATGAGAATATTCAAAACCTCATTATATCAGTTCCAACAAAAACCCTTATAGAGAAAATGGAAGTTCCAACTTCCAACGTATATCGAGAATAACGATTCAAGTTTAATCGGTGGGGGAATTCCAACAATCTCAACTTTTGATTGCTCGTTTCTTTCTTAATAAGAAAAAGGAAGCAAAAAAAAAAACTAATCTTTACTGATTTCGTTTTCAAGAAATTGGAAACCCAGTAACTTATCAGACAGATAAAACTTAATTACAGGAAATTAAAAACAAAAATCCACACACATATCTAAATCAATCAGCTATCGATTCAGAAACCCCGTAACTTATTAAACAAACAACACTTTGGTTATGAGAAACAAAAGAAAACCCACACGTGTCTGAATCAATAAGCTACTGATGCGGAACTCCGACAGTCCCGACTCTTGATCGTTCATTTCTTTCTTTACAACAAAAAAGCTAATCTTTATTGCTTTCGCCTTTTTAAAAATTTAAACACCCGGTGACTTATTAGACCGATAAAACTTATTTATTAAAAAAAATAAAAAATAAAAAATAAAAAAGCAAGATTTGGATGTGTCCAAAGTTAATGTCAATTTTGATATGGTATTTTGACAAAGACAAGACTTTTTACAAGGTTGCGAGTCTAATGGACGGTGAAAGACTCCAATTTTTCCATTTCTGCGCCGATTTCACGTCGGCATCCACTTTTTTATTTCACCTTTTTAAGGTATTTTAATCATGGATGACTACCACTTACAAATTATAACTTCACTTCTAATTTATATATATATATATATATATATATTGTTTATTAATGTATGTTACTTAAAGTTCAAGATTATAAATAAATTGTATATAAGTATAACTTATTAAAGTTTTATGTTTGAATTCGTATAACTAACTGCAGATAAACATAATCAAATATGAGATAAATATTTCGTTTTAAATATAAAAGGTCTGGAATATGATAAGAATAGTTATCGAATTCTAACAAAATTTTAATTATTATTTTTATAAAAAATTATATTATTAAACTAAAAATAAATTAGTTCGTTGTTAATCTTAAATTAAATTGTAATAAAAAAAATATTGAATTAAGAAAATTATACAAAAGAACGAAATTTTTTGAATAGTTAATTTGATATTAATATCGATATTTTTTTTCTTTAAAATTTTATGATATTTTAAAATTTATATTTTATTCAAAAAATAAAAATGTTATCGTTTTTTCAAAACCATATAAAACCGTATTATAACATCGATGGAGACAAATAATAAAACAAAACATTGAAATCGAGATATATTTAGCTGCATTGCACGAGTACTTTTTTAGTGTGTGTGTATATATATATATGTATATGTATATATATTCACAAATCTTGAACATATTAATTATGGTTACAAAAATTAAAATAATTTAAAGATTGTGGAAAAATACTAAAAATCAGATATTATAGGTACTTACTTAGGTAAAAAATGATGCTCGAAAGGTGATTGATGACGTTTGATGCTCCTTAGGTTTTGCATTGAGTTGTATTGTATCAAGGAGAAGTGTATAAGGGGATTATTGGATTTTTAAGAATGACGAGAGTTCATCATTCCCAATAGAAAACCATGTGACGTTTTCACGACTGACCAACATTTTGTTTGTAGAAAATCATGTAACGTTTTCACTCATTTTATTACCGTGACGGTGTGGGAAACCTCGAGAAAAGTGTTTGTGACATCTTGGATGAATCCCACATCGTCAAATACAAGGAGGATGCTCGAAAACTTAACGGAAATGTCAGGAATTTAAGTAGGGGAAGTCTGTGACAACCAGCGTAATAAATACTGCACAATTCCACATGTTTTACGAAATTTTAAATTATGGATAAATTAATATAATTAAATGAATAAACATAAAGTGACAATTCGTGCTCGACGTGTCAATTGAACAACAGAAATAAGAACCAAGTTCAATATATTTAGCACGTGATTCTAATGACAAAAATTTTGAACTATGAAGATTGCGGCATGCATGAAAAACGTGCGTTTTTTAATGAGTGAACTACGAGTCTCTCACGTGTTGTTGATTAACCCTTATTATATATAACCACCACCTTCCTCCTCCATCTTCATCCACCACCACGACGACCAACCACCACCACCACCACCACCACCATGCAAATTCTCTCTCTCCTCCACTTTCTCTCTCTACTCTTCATCATTCTTTACTTGGTCTCTTTTCTTAGATTCTTGATAATGGCGGTTTCTTCTTCGTCAACCACCACCTCCGCCACCGCCACCACCTCCGATTATGGACATAAGTCATACCCATTCATCGGCTCTCTTATTTCTTTTCACCAGAACAGCCACCGTCTCATCCACTGGTTCACCCACCTCCTCTCCGTCTCACCATCGCAGACCATCGTCTTGAATCGACTTGGCCGGAAAAACCAAATGATCGTCACCGCGAACCCTGCTAACGTCGAACATATCCTCAAAACTAACTTCGAAAACTACCCAAAAGGCAAACCTTTCACGGACCTCCTCGGAGACTTCCTCGGAATGGGAATATTCAACGTCGACGGCGAGCTATGGAGCACTCAGAGGAAGTTAGCTAGCCATGAGTTTAGCACCAAATCGTTGCGAGAGTTTATGGATAGTGTAGTTGAAGAAGTTATAACGAACCGGCTGATTCCACTGCTTGAAAACTCCATTGAAAACGACCACGTGTTGGACATGCAGGACGTCCTCCGACGGTTGGCTTTCGATACCATTTGTAAAATCTCTCTGGGATGGGACCCGTGTTGTTTGGATGACTCACGACCGGTGCCGCCGCTTGCAATCGCGTTTGATGTCGCCGCGAGTTCCAGCGCGATGCGTGGCATTTCACCGGCGAATTGGGTCTGGAAAATGAAGAGGTTGTTGAACGTCGGAAGTGAACGGCGGTTGAAGGCGGCCGTCGGAGTTGTACATCGTGAAGTGAATAAGATAATCGGAGATAGACGACGGCAGATGGACGGAAATGACAGCCAAAGAGATTTATTATCCCGGTTTATCTCCGCCGGCCACGGCGACGAGCTGGTGAGGGATATGGTGATAAGCTTTTTAATGGCGGGAAGAGACACCACTTCGGCGGCGATGACGTGGCTTCTCTGGCTGCTGACATGGCACCCCACCGTCGAGAAAGAAGTTCTAGACGAGCTCACCGCCATAACCACCGATCATAATTACTCGAACAACTTAAACTTTGAAGATTTAAAGAAAACAGATTATTTGAAAGCATGTTTATGTGAATCAATGCGGCTATACCCGCCGGTGGTGTGGGACTCAAAACACGCCGGAAAAGATGACGTGTTGCCGGACGGAACGCCGGTGTACAAGGGAAACAGAGTGATGTATTTTCCATACGGCATGGGAAGGATGGAAGCTTTGTGGGGTAAGGATTGTTTGGAGTTTAGACCGGACCGGTGGTTTAGTGAACCGGGGGTTCTGAAAATGGAAAGCCCTTATAAATTTCCTGTTTTTCAAAGCGGTCCAAGGGTTTGTTTAGGGAAAGAGATGGCTTTTGTGCAGATGAAGTATGTGGTGGCTTCGATTCTGAGACGGTTCGAGTTGGTTCCGGTTTGTTTGGATGAACCGGTTTTTGTACCGTTGTTGACGGCTCACATGAATGGTGGGTTCAAGGTTAGGGTTCGTAGAAGGAATTAATGTGTATTTATGAAGACTAAAAGGTGGGTTGTTTTTGCCGTTGGATGATTAATCTTTAATCAATCTAACGGTTATTATAAATCGATATATTTTTCTAAATTATGTTACTTAATTTGGGTATTATATATTAAATTTAAATGCTTATATTGTTAATGAAATTAAGTCGATGGTTTTAATAGAAACAACTAATATATATCATTTACGGTAGATGATATATTTGTGTACATCTCATGCCAACCATGTATATTGTCGATTAAAGGGGTGTTTGGAATTGCTTATAAAAACAACTTATTGACTTATTCTGGTGTGGTACTGATAATAAGCACTTTTGAGTGTTTGAATAAACAACTTATACCGGTGCCAAATCGGTAATAAGAAGTTTTTGAATAAGTTAAACCCTTCTGACTTAATAATAAGTTGATAAGTGTTTTTGTAAAAAAGAATAAGTTGTTTCAAATAAGCAATCTCAAACACCCCCTAAGATGTACTGAATTGTCTTTTATTTTGGTTAAGGCGAAAGTTTAGAAAACCCAACAAATGATTAAATCATAAACTATTTTTTGGATGGAAAAATCATTAAACTTTCTTATTTTGAATAATTATGTCTTTAAACATTTTTTTCCAATAAAATAAACCATTGAACTTTTAAAATTGGTTACTTACTTGTAACTGACTGAAAAATGTCCTAAAGTAAAACTACTTGTAACCCCTTAAAATAGATCAAATAGAGAGATCGATGGTAGGGCCCAACAATTTGATGGTCGATATGAAGAATGGATAATGATGGGAGGACCGAGAGTGGCAACGGGGAGTGATACCGTTGTTTACGAGGTGTTTGAAGGACGTAAAGTTTGGAAATGGTAAAATGAATTTGGGTTTCTTTTAATTTCACTTTAAAACCTTTCTAGTAGGTTACAACTGGTTTTCTGTTCGATGGTTTATTTATTACAAAAAAAAAAATTCAGAGACTTAATTATTCAAATGAGAAAGTTTACTGATTTTTTCATTCAAAAAAATTACTTATACTGTTAAATATTCTATAATTTGTAAAACAGTTAATACAGGACAACATTTATTCAATTTTATCATTTCCTCAGATCAAATTTTAGAGAATTCTTTAAATTTGGAGTTTTCTGAAGATGTTGGAGCAAAACAAAGTTTTAAATAATCTGTTACAGATGCTTTAAATTGGAACACTATAACAAAATCGAGTTTATATGGTACTAAAAATGTCTGAATATCATTAAAGACTACTTTATATGAATTGAGTTTATAGGACTAAACAAATATTATGTATCATATATAAAAAGTGTTGTAATATGTTTATATTAGGTTTTTGGACGTCTTAGTAAGTCTTAAGGGGTTATTTGTTTACTTCTTAATAGTTCCATTAAGAGGCAATATTTGAATCGTTAAGAGGTGAATCTTGTTTGGCAAAAAAAAATGTTGCCTCTTAATGGTTCTAAAACCCTCTGAATGATTTTGTATCCTAAATCTTCCTTAACCATTAAGAGCCATAATTTCATTGTATACAATTACCAAACAATTATATTTCATTTTACACCATATCATGAGAGCCTCTTAATCATTCTGATCACTTAATCATTCTGCACCAAAACATTCAGCAATAAATGTCCTATAAACATATATGTGTGTAGGGCACTTTTCAAAAGTGTCATATACAAGGGTTAAAAAAAGACAATTTGTTTACAGGTATCATAAAAAGTCAGGTTTTTGATATTAATGTATATGTGAAATAAATTAGCAGGCAATTGTTCATTTAGCAATTTAAGAGAAATTAACAAAAATAGCTGTTTCAGCCTTGTACATCTACCTTTTTTTTTTGTAAGGGTGTCCGGGCCAAAGCCCGACTAATCCCCGGCAAATTTGGAGGCTAAACATGGCCCCACTTAAATGTCGTCAACACTCCCCTCCCAGGGCTCGAACTCGGGTTCATGACTATGTCATGCCCAAGCCTTTACCACTAGACTGGAAGGTCTTTGACTACATCTACCTATTAGTCATTTTTCTCCTAAAAAACCACTGCCTCCGCAAATAGCAACCTCTCAACTTGCGGAGGGATCAAAATGTAAAAGAAATTGAACATGGTCTACAAATACAGAAACGAAAACTGTAAATTAGTCCAAATACTTCCGCAAGTAGCGGAGATGCTACGACCCATAATAATTTACAGATTTGACCCCCCATAAATTGAGAAGTTGTTACTTGCAGAGATAGTGACTTTTTGAAAATTCTAAAAACAATGGCTAAGCTAAACTTTATCTGACTGAAACGACTATTTTTATTAATTTCCCGTGCAAAAATACATTTTTGCCCCCATAAATTTAGGCCCTCAAGGTGAATTGGTTATGAAGTTATAATAGACCCTTAGGCTAGAAAGGCCACACTACTTGAGAATCTTTTTTGAATTTTTTATTATAAAAATAAAAAAGTAAAAAATAAAAGGAAGATGTTGAATATGAAATGATGAATGCTTTTAACATAATTTGATTCATAGTTTATGATATTAAAATCTACATGTTAAAATCCACATATTATTTATATATAGGGAGTGGTTCAAACAAGAACATCTTTTTACAATAGATAATCACATGTGATACTAAAATTTCATCACATAAGATACACATGCGATACTAAATCAGAGACGCGGATGATTTTCGGCACGATCTTGGTTGCGGGCCAAGTCGCCTTTATACCACTAATCCCCCTCACATGTATTATCACATTGATAAGATCGTTGTTGATATGATACTATAATCCACCAATTCCATCACATGTGATGCTAAATCATAGACACGGACAACCTTTGGCGCTGCCTAAGTCGTAGAACACGTCTTCCGCATACTACCGTGTCCCCTCACGCGTATTATCACATGTGATAAAAGGTGTTTTTATATTCTCGTAAAATGGAGGTGTTCTGGTTTGAACCTCCACCTCTCTCTCTCTCTCTCTATGTGTGTGTGAGACATTCAAAATCAATACAAAATAATGGAAAAATGGGGGAGCGTTCAAATAAAAACCACTCAATTTGTAAAAACAGTGAAAACCTCATTCAACCAATCATAATTTTTCATTTTGTTCATTTTTTTGTAATTATGAGAGGTTGATTAACCATTTTTATTGTGAAGGGTGTTAATCATGAATATTATCATCTTTATTATTTTAATTTTAGAGAAATACACGAAACAATTTCATTAAATATTATATGAAACAATTTCACAACCATATATGAAACAAATTCATCAAAAAAAGTATTATATGAAACAATTTCATAACCATATATGAAACAAATTCATCAAAAAAAGTATTATATGAAACAATTTCACAAGATTAAACAATTTCATGAAAAAATTTCATAAGATTAAACAATGAAATCGACGTATGAGTGTGGTTTTTACGGTTTTTACAAATAAGAATGGTTTTCATTTGATCGTTCATCTCTCTCTCTCTCTCTCTCTATATATACCTATATAAAGGGTTGCATTTAACAACCAAAAAAATAGTTTCTCACGTTTAAAATATTTAATTATTATAATAATTAAAAAAACATATAAAAATTACAATAACGTGCAAAGGTATATCTTTTTTTTTTTGTCCTAGACAAAAATAAAACGTGCAATTTATTTTTAGTGGTATTATATCTACATAAAACAACAATTAATTAGTTAAATTTCCAATTTTCACACATTTTAGATTATTATTAATGTAATTATCAACCTCCAAAAATGGCAATATATTAATTTTTCTAATTAAATATAAATTTATTTTACCATTTTAAACTATAAGATTTGAATATTGGGTTTGTGGATATTGTATACTTTTATACAGTAATAGTTCACAGGTACGTAATGATTTGAATTTGTCTGAAAATATGACATGACGTGCATAAGATTCGTATCTAATATTATCGATGTATTGATTATTATAGCAATAACTTGTACCAATAATATGCAACAATTAATGTACTATTAATGAAGCATATATCTGTATATTTTTTGCTGCATTTTAATTCTGTAATAAAAATGTGAAGCCATGATCTAATTTGAGCAGTTGATGATATTCATTGTTTTTTTTCTGTAACTGTGGTTATCTGAATCAGTAAAATGACAATTAATTATGATCTGTTTTGGTGAAAGTGTCTGCTTTGATTATAAAAAACCTAATTTTTTCGGGGAATTATATAAGAAAATATTTGTTGGGATCATCTTCATAAATTAGAGACTATAAAAAGAATTCAGATCAAAACTGCTTTGAAAAACATGGTGTGATTCTTTTTTTTTTTACGTGCACGTAACTCTTCATCAACCAGATAAGGCAGAATAGCAAGTACAAGTATTAGTAGCATAACAAAAATATATCGAGCACCTTCCTATTTTTACCTGCCCACACACACACACATACATATATAGGGTCAAGATCAAATGTTAACCAAAGTTTTTGTGTTAACTTTGTTAACCGATCTTGGTCATTCAATCTTTCAATAAACGGTTGTGATTAATTATTATATATACTTATGTTTTTAAAATTTAAAATTTCATAAACATAAGTGAACAAAGTTGAAAAGGGTATTTAGGTATTAAAAAAAATGTAACTCTCATATCATTAATTGGGAGTTACAAAATCAAAAAAAATTATGATTTTTATTAATTTATTTTTGTTAACGTAAGAAACATATGAACACAACTATATATATATATATATATATATATGAACCATTGTATCAAATACGAAATTTTTTTTGACAAATATATGAACTTAGACTGCATAGCATTTATGAACACAATATGAACATAATAAAAATAACTGCTATATGAAAGAAAATAAACAAAAAAACAGGTATGAACATAATATGAACAGCTTTTGAACAATAGTTTATTAATTATAAACGTATTCAAGAGCGATCCTTTGTCAATTGGAGTTTTATACATGCATTGCATTCACACCGTTTAAGGCTCACCCCTTGTTCATATATGTTTCTGGTTTTATGTGGTTGTTCAACCCTTGTTCATATCGTGTTCACCCTTTGTTCATATATTATAAAATATATGAACACATAATCCCGACACTATGAACATCGAGTGCAAACACTTACACAAATATAAAGATTTGGTATCAAACTTAAAAAATAACACTTGTGTTCATATGATATAAGTAACATGAACACAATGGTTCATGATTCATAAAAGTCGGTAATATGACAATATGAAAATGAGTCGTGCGTGTACTTCCATTTGAACATGTGAATTAGGTAGGTATTAATAGTTAAAAAAAGTTATCAATGCAATATGAACTACAAAAAACACAACACATCATAATAAACATAATTTCGATTAAAACGAGTCTAATAAAATATTAATTTATTACCAAGACATTCACTTTGGTTAATTTCTTCACTTCCCGAACTCGAAATCCGATTGTCACCATAAACCATTTTAATCTTCTCAATGTTTTCAATTTTTTTTCTAATTCGTTTATCCATAATAGCTTGAACGATACCGAAGATTTTACTACCGTGTTTCCTCCACGAATCAAAAACTCATTAAACAATAAAAATGGAAGATYAAGATTAAAAAATAAATAAAAATATCAATATTATAAATGTATATTTTTAGGGATTTTATGATTTTGTAACTCCCCTTTAATGGTATGGGAGTTACATAGGAAATGAAATTACTCAATTACCCTTGGCATTAAATTGTGAACATGATAGAAACCTAATA
>NC_037531.1:17358566-17369908 GCF_001531365.2 Cynara cardunculus var. scolymus | reverse complement strand
TATATATATATATATATATATATATATAACTTGAAACCATTGATAATTAACAAATCTAAGTTTATAAAAACAATTCTAAAAAAATAGTTTAAATATTCGGTTATCGGAGAAAAATATTCTCTAAATTAATATTTTGTTTATCGGAGAAAAATATTCTCTAAATTACAAGTTGTTGCCAATATGTTTAACCAAAAATGGAAGCAAACTAGTAATGAATTTATTTTCAAACTCAAACAAGAAATATCTCAATCCAATTCAAAAAAATATTGTCAAACCTATTTTAGGGGAAAAAAATTCAAAATTTCTTTTCTCAAAAAATAATTTCGGACGTCAACGTTGTACTAGATTTTAAAATCTAACGAACTGTATTTTTAAATCAGGTTTTTCAAATTCGAACTCTCACAACTGGTATTTGTCAGGCTTTCTGCAAGTTATTCTGATACTTTTCCTTTTTAACTGTATAATGAGATTAATGTGCAACTTATTGAAGTAGACATGTCTAAAAGATTATCTTTATGTCAGTTTCTTTAAATATTCACAAAAGAGAAAATAACACCGAAAGTTATTGATTGATGAAACACATTGAAAGTGTTTTGAGTTTGTATGAATGCTCCACATTCGTGCTGGTTATGAAAAGCAAATACGGTTGTAATATGAACGTTGTGCTACTGTTTGAGTGCTACCATATAAACTTATTGAAAGGAACGGTGGGTCGGAGAGGATGGGCTTATACGTACCCCAAAACCAATTCAACGATGGCAATTCTTCTGCTATTATCTTTTTCATTCATTCATTATGAAGATCGAGAAAGAGTTGTATAAGAATAAAAAGTATGTAAAAAGCCAGAATTTGAGACTATATGTATGAAATATGTATAGATAAATATCTAATAAATGGCCTATGGTGCGTGGCTCAGTTGGCAAATGGGCGGGATGACTTTGTCCAAATACAAGACAAATCCCGGGTTTCCTTATGTCTTTTTAATTTTACACATATATTAAATCGTTAGAAGATAACACTAGCGGCGTTCCTTCAAAATCAGATTTTTGGTGTTGGAGGACAGTACCTAACGTGAGTTTCGGCGCCACTTAATGGGGTCTAACACTTATGTCGTCAGAGAAGTCGTGTGCCCTTCTAATCTGGTGCAGGGGCACAACGTCTCCAACGACTTTCTGTGCAACTTAACCCACCATTGTTTTGCAGGTTTCTAACCGGTGTCTTTTCTTGGTTTTTTGATTTGGATAAAATCAGTTGTCAGTTTTTCTTATCCACAATCAGTAACAAACACAAACCTATATGTTTTATCGATTAGGCAATTCTTGGACTGTATTAACCGTTAACCAAACAACGTTGATAGTGGGGGCTAATAATATCCTAAGGACAATGTTTAATCACGTCCCGGTCATCCACTAGTTCACCCACCTCCTCTCTGTCTTACCGTCATCTTTAATCGACTTGGCCCCAAAATCCAAATGATCGTCACTGTCAACCCCTCTAACGTTGTGCATAACTGTGGATCCCCAAAATTTGGTAGCAAAGGTCAGATTTTGAGCTATGATCACATGCATGTCCACGTGCATGGTTGACAATGTCCTCTATTTAAATAGTTTCGTCTTATTTATCTTTTTGATTAGGGTAATACCCTGTAAAAAATCGAATAGATCCAACGAAGATCATTCAAATTAACAAGTATACATCAGTTAATCAAACCCTAACCCTAAATTAACCATAAAAAGTTAACAATGTGGCATCATCAAGAAACCCTAACCCTAACAACTACTGACCAACAAAAACAATTAACTATTATACATTCAACTTGATGGCATCGGAATTTTCAACGTCGACGGCGATCTATGGAGAGCACCCAGCGCAAGTTAGAGCTGAATCGTTGCTCGAAAACTCGAGTCAAAACGATGATGTTCTTAGACGGTTAGGTTTTGATAACATCTGTAAAGTCTCTTTAGCTTGGGACCCGTATTAATTACTTGGATTACACCCGACCTGTTCCGCCGTAATGGCTGGAATTGCACCGACGAATTGGGTGTGGATGGCGGCTGAAGGAGGCTGTCGGAGTTGTACATCGTGCGGTGAATGAGAGCAGATGGAAGGAAGTGAGAGCCGGAGATATCTGTTGTCCGGGTTCATCTCCGCCGGTTACCATGTCGGCGGTGGTGACATGGCACCCCACCGGTCACCGTCGATAGGGATGTTCTAAACTTCTAAGATTTGGAAGAAATGAATTATTTAATTAAAGGCATGTTTATGCGAATCAATAAGACTGTATCCGCCGGTGGTGTGAGACGCAAAACTCGTCGGAGACGATGACGTGTTGCCGGACGGGATGCCGGTGTGCAAAGGGCCGAAGGACTGTTAGTTTAGAACGGACCGGTGTTTTAGTGAACCGGGTGTCTTGAAAAATGGAAAGCCCTTTCAGATTCCCGGTTTTTCAAGCCGGTCCTAGAGTTCTGCTTGGGAAACAGATGGGTCTTTTTGCAAATGAAGCCGTTCTAAGACGGTTCGAGTTATTTACATATTTGTTTAGATCAACCCGTTTTCTGTCATGGACGGGTAGACAACAAAGTATCAACGACACAAATTGGTTGGTGATTTCAGACTGATTATCGACAATATTACTTTATATTAGTATTTAGGAAAATCGTTGAGGTAACATTTGGCATGCATATATGATTGGTAGGACTGGACAAAACATGACAAGAGGATAAGATTGAACGGGACATAACAACTGTCTGTCTGATATTTGGTACGACTAGGATTGAATGAGACAGAACTAGATAAGTTGGCTCCAAAAATTATTTGATGATTTTATATATATATATATATATATATATATGTGTGTGTGTGTGTGTGTGTGTGTGTGTAAAAGTAATTGAAGATGTGTCATGCTTTCCAACTTTCTATTCACGTACGCATGTTATGCACATGTGCATACTAGAAAAATTACTTACAAATTATTTGTGCATACTGCACAAATAATTTGTACCAGGGTGGTCCTCAGTTTGTTATTTTCTATGGTTTTCTCTTGAACCTGGTATACAAACCATCCTCATCTGTAGATTTTATTGTTTAATTTAATGAAATTGTTTCGTAAAATTGTTTAATTTGATGAAATTGTTTCATATAATTCTTTTATTGATGAAATTGTTTCATATATTTTTGTTTCTATGTGAAAATAAAATTGTTTCATGTATTTCTCATTTTGATGGAATTTATTTTCTAAGATTAATATTTAATATAACGTAGATGATAATATCTATAATAACGTCCTTCACAATAAAATGACTAATCAACCATCATAAATTAAAAAAGGTGAAAAAAAAACTTATGATTGGTTGAATGAGTTTGTAGGGTTTGTACAAATGGAGAGTCTCACATGATCCCAAGTCTATATATATAGACTTGGGATCATGTGGGACCAAAGGTTTTTCGTGAGACCCATAAGACCAATTCTCAATCCTTGGATTATATCTATAATATGATAATTTGAAAATTCATAAACATTAAACACCACGAGACTTCTCAATAATCACAAAATTGTCACCGTGCAACTTTAGACCATTAGATCATTAGCTTATAAAGTTAATCAATGAACATAAATTGGTCTTACGGTTCTCATGGAAAACTCTTGGTCTCATGTGAACCCAACCCTATATATATATATATATATATACACACACACATGCACACATATACATACCTAAATTATCAATTAAAACTTATATTTCCGCCAAGTCAACCGCCATAAACGATTACTAGGCAAGAAGTTCTTCACATTCATGCTTTAATAAGCAACACGATCACGAAAACATTTTACAGCAAATAGAAACTTTAGCAAAAATCCGCACAATTGTGTTTTACATGTTCCAGAAAATGTCAATTTTGAAAAAATCTGCATGATCATACCAAACTAAACAACGTGTCTGATGCATGTTTTTCAGTAGACATAAACTTTAGCAAGAAATTAGTGCAACCATGTGTAAACATACACACGATCATGCAAAGTTCAAGTGTTATTTAAGTCTAGATTTATGTATATATCTTGTCAAATTTATTTTTGGAACGCCGTTCAAATAATTAGGAACATTTGCACATTATACAAACTCGTTTACGTGGGATAAATTTTAGAATGTGTCTGGTTCGTTACAGAGAACGAGATTGACAGAGGAAAACGATAAATGTTCGTACAAAAGTATGACTTCAAGACGAAAGAACCTGAGTAGAAACAATAAAGTTTCCTCGTCCTTCTACAGTAAGATGAATCAGAAAGTGATGTGACTAAAAATGTTTTTATATGATAAAAAAAAATTACCTCAGATTATATAGACAATAAAAAATACCATATTAATGATGATGATGATGATAATAATAATAATAATAATAATAATAATAATAATAATAATAATAATAATAATAATAATAATAGGGAATTTTACCAAAATAACCACACGGATCGCCTCCGGGGGGATGCTTGACCATAGGGGGCGATCCAGTTCTCTTTGACCAAAAAAAGTACTAAAAAATATTTTAAATTGATTTGTGTGGCCTACATGTATCTAATTTGGGGGACAAAACATCTGGTTTGTCTTGAATAGGGGGATTGCCACCACCTATCCCCGGATCTTCTTCGGGGGGTGATCTGGCCTTCCAACTTTGACCACTGTTTTGTCTTCTAGTGAGGATATTGATTTGACAATTAAGGAATGTTTTTCAATAAACGGGGAAACGATTTTGACCGGTTTTTTTTTAATGTTTTAGGAACAAATGTTGTAGTTTTACTCTATAAAATCAAACATTTCTACTCTCGTAACTCGTAACCCTTAAACACAATCTACCATCACAACCCTTAACACAATATGAAATCACGTCAAATTTTATAATTTTCACTATTTATTTTTAAACGCATAAATGAACCAACAAATGTTTTTATATTTTCTTATAAAAATTATATTTTTTATAACCACTAAATGTAGAATTTTTTTAATAATTGTTGATACGAAGAAAAAAATATGTGTATCTGATTTGGGAGACAAAAATCAGATATTGTATCTGAAAAATGTCATTTTCCTAAACCACCTACTTTGACCACTATTTGGTCATTTAGTGGTCTATGATTTGAACATCTATTTTGTTTTATTACGTAACGGTTTATATAAAGAATCGAAATACAATTACATTTTATTTGTATCTGATTTGGGGAACAAAAATCAGATATCTGATTTGGGGCCAAAATATACCTAATTTCCTCACTTCTACTCTCACAAATATCTTATTTTCGTCCCCCAATTCAGATACAAATAATTTTTTTTGTATCAATAATTATTAAAATATATTAACATTCAGTGGTTGTAAAAAATTTAATTTTTATAAGAAAATATAAAAGCAGTCGTAGGTTCAATTTTGCGTTTAAAAAAAGTAGTAAAAATTATAAAGTCTGACGTGATTTCATATTGTGTTAAGAATTGTGATGATAGATTATGTTTAATAGTTACGAGTTGTGAAAATAAAAATGTTTGATTTTATAGAATAAAACTACAACGAAAACAGTCAAAATCCTCCTCCGTTTATTGAAAAACACCCCTTAATTGTCCAATCGATTTCCTCACTATAAGACAAAATAGCAGTCAAACGTGTAAGCCGGATCACCCCGGGGGAAGATTCCGAGGAAGGTGGGGGAGATCCCACTATTTAAGACAAATTAGATATTTGGTCCCCCAAATCAGATACATGTGGTCCCACAAATCAATTTAAAATATTTTTTATGTACTTTTTTGAGTCAAAAAGGTTGGATCCCCCCCCCCTCTTATGGTCAAAGGTCAATTAAAATCCCGTAAAGTCGTTAGATGTGTTTTTAATCGAATTTCACTATTTTGAGTGATCTGTTTAATTTTTTGATTGATTTTGAAATACTTTTTCGGTTTTTGGTAAATTTTGCGGGACTTCGAATTTTTGGTTGATTTTCATTGTATCTTATAATATGCGGAATACCCCTCAATTTTTAGCGGGTGCACCTTTCATGTTCCCCCAAAAATTTTCCTTACAAAATAAGATTGAGCAGGTGTATGAGGCCCTACTTGAGATCTAATAGTTCCACCGCCAGCCACAGTCATCAAACATTATACATACAACCATTGGCGGATCCGGTGCATTGTGGTAAGGGTCCTAGTCCCCCAACAAACCCACCAAAGTTTTAAAAAAAAAAGGCTATAAAAATTTGTTAGTAAATTTTCCTATTGTGCGTCCAACAAGAACAAGGCAAGGGCCTCCAACTTGATATCTTGATTGTTAATTGGTCCATTTTGCAGCATACACTAATATTTTCGTTCAAAATATAAAATATAAAAATTATACATCTCGATGAATTAGTAAAAAGTCAACTGAAAATCGACCTGAATAAGTTATCTTTTTTCAGTTAACTGAACTGTTTAAGCCGAAAAGGAAAACCCAAAACCGTTTTCATCCGGACGAATTATTTGGTTTTGAATTTTTTTTTCTACACAACTATACCCTCAAGTGTGCCCCCAACTATAAAAGTTTCTGGATCCGTCACTGCTGATACAACTTGTCCAACTCTGCCTTAATTATATCGCATACCAGATAAACAACTATATCAAACATCAGATAAACAATTAATCCAGTATAATCAAGTCATAGGTCTCTCATGGGCAACACAAGAAACTATTCGTTTGTCTTTTGTTTTGAACATTTTTAGTGCTTTCCTTGAGGTACCTTTGATACATGTCTTTTCCTAATAAATATTTTATGGTACGATATGTGTTTTGTTTGTATTGTATAATAATAATAATAATAATAATAATAATATGTAATTATTATAAATCAGATAAGTTCAGAAAAAATCAAACAGATATTTATATTTTAAATGATTAAGTTTCTGAATATTTTTTTTAAATGAACAAGTAACTGAACTTTCTTGTTTTGAATGATCAAGTTTTTAAATATTTTTTTTGAATAAATAAAATCATCTGATTTTAAAAATTGGTCATCTGTATTCTTTTAATTCAAGAAACTACTTGTGGCTGGCAATGAAGGTTTTAAAGTAGGAAAAAAAAAATCTAAATCGGTTTTATTGTTCTCAAACCTTACATCATTCAAACCCTTTGCACTCAATCTCATTGCTCCCCTCGTATCCCCATTATCGTACGTTGTTCATACTGCTCCATCACTGTCGTTGGCCTCTGCTATCGATCTCCCGCTTTATGAATTTTTTTTTAATTTTCGATTGTTCCTCGATTTTGATCCATCTATACTACTACATTAAATTGTTGTAAATAGAGATAATCGAAAGATAAAAGGGAGGGAGATCGATGGCAGAGGCCGACAACAGAGATGAATGGTATGGAGAATGGACGATGATGGGGCGAGGAGGGGGGCGATTTGTTGGGTTCCAAGAGATACTTTAAATAGCACAAATTTTTGTTATTTAGTAAATAATTATGAATCTAAATAATCGAAAAAACAAAGAGAATTAAATCTGACGGTCAACATTATAATATTCCACATACTGTTTATGAATAGAACTTGGCGTGAAATTGAGTGTTTGGGATAATGCTCGTATTCAACTTACGTATAAACTAAAGGGTTGTTTACCTAAATGCTTACCCGGTAAGTGTTTGCCGTTAGCAGTCAACACCATAATTTATTTTATTGGGTAAGATTGTAGTACATCAAAACGTATTTTATGCAACAATTTTCCTGGTAAGCACTTACCCGGATAAGTGTCGTCACCCTCACTTACCGGGTAAAGACTCTCCATCCTTATCCTCGTTCTCACCGGGTAAGATTCTTGGCTCTTGCCATGTTCATTCGGTGAGGAAAATTACCCGGTAAGTACTTACCGGGTAAGCGTTTAGTAAACGGCCCCTAAGAATTTGGGTTTTCGACCCGAGTTTTAATCAAGCCAAAGCATGCTACAACAGAATTAAACATATAGGACGCAAAAAATATATAAAAACCTTAATAGACTACTTTATAGTAAAACGTCAAGTGTTCCCATAAATTTATAGCACACTTTGAAACGTCTTAACATGTTTTTTAGGATGGTTATAAAATAAGATGTCATATCAGTAGAAAATTATTTTAAAAAAATGATAAATGTCAATCGAGGGCACCCTCATTTCCAGAGCATCAACTCCGTTCCTKTGGGCTTTTGAGGAGCGGGAAAAATTGTTGGATTGAAACAAACACCCGAGAGACCTCAACAATTGAGTAAGAAAACAAGTGTCACATCAAAAAATAGGTTTATCTAATAGAGTTGTAAAATATTTAAACCATAGGTATTAGGTTGATATTGGGTTACCATTATTTGAAACCAACTCAACCCGATGACCCAATATCCTTTCATTTCTTAGATTTAATATGATTGTTGAATTTCTATTAATATATACATTAAATAATTACATCATCACGTATGTTCTTCATATACACATATTTTCAATCTATTAACATCTCTATATAACGCATTCATATATATATATATATATATATATTCAGTAACTCTGAACATATATATATATATATATATATATATGTAAATTGAGAAAATTAACTGAATGTGATATACGTAAGAAGTATGGATAAGTTGTATCAAATGGTTGATGATGAAAAAGAAATTATAAGTAGAGAAATAACATATTTAAGGTTAGAGAAATATTTTAATGTACCAAAAGTATCAACTCAATCAACTCGTACGGTTTGGGTTGGGTTGGGTTGGGTTGCACTTGGTTTGGGTTGGATTGGGTTAAAAAATTTCAAACTGCAAGCATTGGATTAAATTATTCAAATGTTTTCAACCCGATCAACCCAACTCATGAGCACCCTTCTAGTCTAAATAATGAGTTCATTACTTAATAAACCCAAATTTTTATTTTAAGTTAAACCGAATGAATAAAAATTCATTCACTCTCATTCTCATTTCTACTTTCATTGTTCAGTCTGAACCAAACAGACAGTAAATTATCACAATGTCTTTTCTTATAATTTTGGATATTATTCCAGGATTCTTTTTAATAAAGAAATTGCAGTGAAATAATGCAAAGAGCATAAGAAATGCAAAAATCAAGGATAACATGGTTAACATGCCCTCTCCAACCAAAACAATTGTACCATCTTGTGAAAATAAAATAAATAGAATATATATATATATATATATATATATAAATGAAGATTATAAGAAAAATGGACATAATATTGTTTATTTTCTTTGATTTAGGAGCCGTTCATTCGGGTAAGCGCTTACTAAGTTACATTACCTTACCGGATGAATATGACAAGAACTAAGAATCTTACATGGCAAGAGCGAAGACAATGACCGACAGTAAGTGATCACGATAACTCTTACCACGATTAGCGCTTATCAGGTAAGTTGTTACATACGACGTCGTTTTGGTAGATTAAAATTACATCTGGTAAGTAAGTGATAGCGTTGAATTTTACCGTTAAACACTTACCGGATAAGTATTTAGGTAAACGGCCCCTTACGGTTGTTTACTATTAATTTTATCAATATTTGTATTATAATATAAAACATTTAGACATCAACTTTTAAAATCTTTAAAGTTTTAATAATATAAATGCTAAAGCATTATGTATGATTAATAATGATAAAAAAAATCATTATTAACTCGGTTCTCTTGGTCCGGTTTAGGGTGAGCTTGCTTTAGACCCCTTTTCTGCCCCTTGTTGTCTTAACAATATAAATGCTAAAGCATTATGTATGATTAATAATGATAAAAAAAAATCACGTTTTATAATATTTTTGTTTTACATATGTATAAATAAAAATGAATAGTTTTAAGGGTTTTTAAAGATTTATCTTTTTTTTATTAAGCTGGATATTCAACTCGCTATGCGAGCCGACTAATCTCAGGGCGACCGCCTGCTTTGCAAATAGCCCCGAGTCACCGCATTTAAACATACATGGCCACGAAGAGATTTTTATTCCTCATTGGATTTTAACCTGGGACCTCAAAGTACTTTTGATCTTTAGAGCCAGCTCAAACCAATCAGACACCACCCTTGTGGTTAAGATTTATCTTAATGTTACATAAAAATGAAAATTATTGTAAATAAAATTAATTTTTTTATCAAATGAATTATATTAAATAGTGTATTTTACTCTCTTTAATTCTATACCCATATTGATGCATACTTGTTATCTTGATTTTTGAAATTTCAATCATGAATATGTTGACATTGGAGTGTAGTCGTACAATATTTTTACGAAATTGCACAATATTCACAGCTTATTGTTACATGCATATAACTTTTTAGTATGTTTAAAATTTATAAAATCAAATCATAATCAACTGATAAACATGTTCAAATACAAGATAAGTTGTTGATCCTTACTATTAAGGCAAAGTATTTCATAAAATTGATGACTAACAAAAGATTTTCTCGGTCTATCAAAATTACACCACAAATTCATAAAACAAAATATATATATATGTGTGTGTGTGTGTGTAGAATCATGTGAGACCAGTCTGTTTTTATGAGACCTGTGAGACCACTCTTTTACAGTTGAAACTTCATAGCAAAACGTTGTAAAGGTTTCTTTCATTGTGTTTTTGCTATGAAAGTTCGGTTTTTTTTACCTTCACAGCGTTTTGCTGTGAAGTTTCAACTGTAAAAAAGTGGTCTCGCGATAACAAGTTGGTCTCACGTGAACCTAATCATATATATATATATATATATATATATGTATATATATATACACTTGGGATCATGTGAGACCAAGGGTTTTTTCGTGAGACTCGTAAGACCAATTCTCAATCCTTGGATTAGATACAATCTAAACATTCATAATCACAGAATTGTCACGAGACTTCTCAATAATCACGAAAAAGTCTCGGTCTCATATGATCCCAAAACTTCTCAATAATCAAGAAATATACCCTATATATATATATATATATATATATATATATATATATATATATAATTTTAACACGCTTTTATAAATTAATGTGATAATGGTATGATTTGTATCTAGATTGGAAATTTTGGGTGCGAGGAAAACCATGGGTTTTGAGGGAGAGGGAAAGTTGTGGGGTATTTTAGAATGATTTTGAGGATATGGAAACTTGTGGTGTATTTTAGAAAAACCATTTTGTTCGATTTTACTGAGATCCTGTTTGATTTGCATGATCGAATTGAATTTACAGGTATTTGGAATCGAATTTCATTCTAATAGTATGTTTAAAGATTTTATAAGATTTGTATGTAATAATCTATACTATCTTATAAAGCATTTGGCTAAAACTCTTAAAACTCTTTAAAAACTCTTAAATCCGTTCATCCCTATCCGA
>NC_037531.1:17290398-17356755 GCF_001531365.2 Cynara cardunculus var. scolymus | reverse complement strand
ATATCGATATATTTTTGTCAAATTTTTATGATATCTTCAAACATATATTTTATTCAAAAATAAAAACATCATCGCTTTCTCAAAATCACATAAAGTCATATTATAATATCGACTAAGATAAAGAATAAAATGAAATATTAAAATCACGATGTATCTCGCTGCATTGCGCGAGTACGTTTCTAGTGTTTTAAAATATGTTTAAAACACCTGTTTTGTAAAAATCATTAATAAAAAGGTAACTTAATTATTTAAATTTTGTTTTTATAAATTAATTATTAGGAATGAAATTTAATTCCAATACAAATCCTCAAAACCGTAACACCCATGTTATTACAACCTTCCTTTTCTTATTTAGTTAATTCTATCTGTTTGTACCTTTGAGTCCTTCCATAACCAGTTCTTTTTGACGCTTGAATATTAAGGTCCTAACTACGTTATTTCTTGTAGTCGTAGCTTTTAGAAAATGGGAGAGGGAATAAACATGTTATCTTGGCGGTTTCGGAAGGCAACAGTAGCCGCATAACTAGCGGTTTTAGCGACTGTGGTTGGCAAATTTAAAAGAAAGAAAAAGGCTGACTAAATCACTTGATCCTTTAGATCTTGAAGATGAGTAATTACTGTTTCCCAAGTAATTACTCATCTTCAAGATCTAAAGGATCAAGTGATTGAGTCAGCCTTCAAGTTTTCAACTTCTTTCGGGATTTTGCTCGGTTTTTTCTAGGTTTTCGCTAAAAACCTATTTGCATTTTCTTTGTTTAGCTTTATTTTAATTAATCTTGATATTTTAGACATTGTGGAGCCTTAATTTGAATTATTCGGTTTAACCTAACTCTATTTGACCTAAAGATGGTTTTTGAACCTTAAAAGTTGATGATGGTCATTTATATATAAGTGATATATGCGCATTTTATTCTATGTGCATTCATAAATTTCAAATTTGAACTTACCTTGAGTTATAGCACTTTATATGTGAGTAGAAGTCGAGGGGTTGCTCGGTGAGTAGAAGCGTCAAATGATTCGGACAATTGTTGCACTGGCGGGGTAGGGAGGCTACAGGAAAGATTGGGGCAGTGAGGAGTTCAACGATTTATCCCATCGACTGCATCTATCGCTGAACCAACTTCTGAATCATCTACCGAATCGCATAATCAACCAGATCCACCTAAACCTAAGAAATTTCCTAGATAATTCCCGCATCATCGATGGGCCAGTCGGTGAATAGCGAACGATAGGTAAGATACAGTGTCAGGAAGACTTTTTCCCTCTAGATTAGCAGTTGTTCTAGATGTGGACACCTTTGAGGACTGTTCACATGTTTTGCGCTTCACTTTGATAAATTGATCTGGAACATTGTTGTTCCCACTGAGCATCAAATGTTTGATATATGTCGGTATATATTAAAGGGGTTATGAAGAAATGAATGAGTCTGTATATGCATCAGAATTTCTTGTATAGAACAAATGGTACAATATGCATATGTGGTTATATTGTACCCTAATCCTTATGCATGATGATTAGGTGAATTGTTGAGATAATTAGTAAACTTGGAGAGGAAGTTTTTGTGTTCTAGAGTCGAAAAAGGATGAATACCAAGAACAGAAATAATCAAATTTTATGTTAGCTCTTTTGAGTTGCTAGTAAGTAGACATTAAAGGTCCATTGAGACTCTTGAGGTGAAACTTGTCTAGAGGAATGGGCAGGCACTAAAGTTCAAGAGTCCTTGAGGTGTAACTCTTTGGGGTAGACACTAAAGGTATATGAGGGTTTAAGGCGACGCCATGAACAGCGGTGTGCACTAAAACCATGAACCTAGGGTGTAGTCCCAATAACATCATTATGTGGCAATGCTTTTGTGTTCCCGTCACTATGATGGAAACAAGTCTCTCCATCATGGAGAGATGTTTCTTGTGTATAATGTTCAGGTTAGGACAACTTGTTGTGGCCACGAAAGTTCAAATGTTGTGACTCCGGGCTATCTGCAAAGCAGGTGGTCGTCCTAGGATTAGTCGGCCCGCATAGCAGGTTGGATATCCAGGTTAATCGAAAAAAAAACCAAACATACCAAAGATTTCAATTCCAAATCCTTCCACGTAATCCGAATCCATCAAAACCATTCCATTAAACCAAACACCCCTTAAGCATAAAGAAACATCTATTAAAAAAATAAACCCATTTCTTCGGGTTATTTCATATATTTTTTTCCTAATGATTTTTCCAAACAATAACGGATTACGAGATGTTTTTATAGGTCAGAACAATCATTTTATTCGATTTCAGAAACATAATAATTCATTTCACTAAAAAATATCTCAAAATTTAATCGCTTTTAATATAGAAGTCGGTTGGATTTTTAGGATTTTACAATTTGTTGAATGATAATTTGCGGGTCTACAACAAATTAGTTTTTGAATTTTTTTTTAAATAACATTTCAATAAATTAACGTATAAAAACTACTTTTTTCTATTTAAATCAGACTTTTAAAATAAGGTCAAATAATAAGCCAACTTGTAAAAAATCGTGTAAAATATATTCAAATGATTAAAACATTTTATAAGAATTAAAATCATTATTTTAATATTATAGTTTTTACTTATAAAATGTCTTGAAAACAAAAAAAAAAAAGTTGGTGGGGACCACTTTATTAGTCCCCTTCACTTTTACCACCCGGATGAAAACCGGGTATATTCAGATAGGGTTGTGCAAAATCCGAATTATTTAAAATTTGAACTCGAAGCAAAAATGAGGTTTTTATGTAAAATCCGAATGTCACGAAATTCGAAAACCGACTTTTTGGGGAAAATTTGAGTTCGAGTTGGGTTTGATTTTTTGTCACCCGATCCGTCCGAAAATCCGGAATATATATATACATGTATATTTTAAATACTATATAAATATACTTATTATCTAATTACCTTTTGAAAATTATAAAAAATCTTAGTCGATCGTGTTTTTTTTCTAATTTCTAAGTATACTATCGGTTTATCAGTTCTCTAAATCGATTGAGTTCATCATCAAAATCGATTGGATATATAGATTTTTTGTACTATAACTAAACCCGAACCCAACCGACCTCAACCTGAAACCCGACCAACCCGAATACAGAGCAATCTGAAATCCAAAATCCAAAAATTGGGGATTGATAAATAAGATATAAAACCTCTATTTCATGTATTATATTAAGCTAGTCGTTGTCACCTCGCGTTGTGAAACTCATATAAAAACGACTTCTTTTTACGAGTCAAATGAACCAGTTTGACAAAAAAAAATACGTAAGATATTATGCTTTTAATCATAATTAATAAATAGAATCCACATTCGATTTAAATTAGACTTTACAAGACCTAATAGAAAATCAACCAAAAATATAAAAATGAACGATGCAAGCAGTCATATATAACTGATCGAATAAGCTTTGAGTCTCATTAACCTCATTAAGTTGCTAACAAACAGATCATGAGCTTGTGAAAATCACTTCAAAGACATTTAACAAAATACCCCTAAAAATTGTATAAGAGGTTGCTTGGTTGGGGTGGGAAATAATAGAAAATAGAAATAATTAATAAGCTTTATTTTATGCAATAGACTAAGGGGCCGTTTATCAAACACTTACTCGGTAAACGCTTACTGGTAAAATTTAACATTACCACTTACTTACCGGGTAAGACTTTAGTCCACCAAAACGACATTGTATGCAACAATTTACCCAGTAAACGTTTACCATGGTGAGAGTCGTCGCCCTCACTTACCGGGTAAGACTCTCGGTCCTTGTCTCCCTCTTACCGGGTAAGATTCTTGGTCCTTACTGTATTCATCTGGTGAAATAATGTGACTTGGTAAGCGCTTACCCAAGTAAGCGTTTCGTAAACGGCCCCTAAGAAATGGAGTATAGAGAATAGATGTTGACCCATAACTAATGTGACACAACTTCTTGCACAATAATCCCAATTGCCATGGTTGAAAGGTGTTTATAACCAATTGCACCCTTTTCCAACCCCCCAAAGCCCGGCCCAGCCCAGCACGGCCTCAAAAAGCTTGGGCCTTTATTTTGCTCCTGAAAACGGGCTTGGAAGTCCCAGACCCAGGCCCTAAAAAGCCCGCGCCTTATGCACCTCATTTTGATACTAATTCGATGTGGAACAAGAAGTTACACACAACCCAATTTCCATACTCGAAAGTTACCTAGAACTCGCTACAAAACCGAAACTAAAACAACACTCGCTACAGATAACTCATAATGTGCATGTAGTTAATGTGATGGCAAAAGTTACACTATCCCGAATCTACATGGGATGATCCAAAACAAAGAAACAAACATGATGAAACCGAATCAACTACAATAAAACAACAAAATAAGAGTTGGCCCAATAATGCCCGGATTACCAGTAAAACTCGACCTCCCTGGAAGTCGAGGTCCAGTCTCACCGGAGTCGAAAAGTATACGTGAGTTTTGTCGTATACAAGTATGTACTTCGAAAATAACAGTAATAGAATCTTCTGGAGGGTCTGAAAGTGAGATGTATACAGACCTGCCCTCTACCCAAGAAAGTAGAACTGTTGCTTCCATGGGGACCCCCCAACTTCGCGAAAAGGTGTAATTGAAGCCTGTTTATATCACTTTCTTTCATGATATCTAAAGCAGTCTGATTTGCTCATTACATGAGCAACATATGACATATTACCACAAAACCCAAGATTCCCCTGTGCCCCGCCCCCAAAAACCGCCCCGGGGGCAAAAAAGGAAAAGAAAAGAGAACCCTAAAATCTCAATAAAAGAAAGAAAAGATCAAACAAACATGGTTCCAATCTAATAATCTGCAATAAGTTGAATAACATTAGTTAGATGAGATGGCTAGAGAGAAGCCAAGCCATTGATGATGATGATGATGATGACTCCCATGACCACAATCCAAAACTATTTCTTAAAACTATTTGAAACTATTTCAGTACAAGATCGAATAAGGTTCGGGTGAAGGGAGTAAAGATATGCATACCCATTGAAACAATTCAACTATGTGCTTCCAGGTGCATCACTTCCTGCCGTTGGCTTTCTGTTCAGATAACGGATAACAGCATCTTCGACCCTATAAAATGCAACCAAAAAACATCATAAGTTCACAAACAAATTTCTATACACGAGAAGAAGCGGGTACAAGACAAGCACTACCAATTCTAGATGTGCGTGGTTTTATCTTAAATCGGTTATGTTTTCCTTGTACCTGCTTCGTTTGTGTTACTGTTTTTTTAACAAATCTTTATCATATGTCTTTTCTCCCTCTTTTACACTTCTCACAAGCCGGGGGTCTTCATGGAAACGGGCTCTCAACTCTTTGGGGGTAGAGGTCAAGTTTGGGTTCGTTTGGTTTGGTAAACAAATTTCTATACACAGGTAGCAGTTTATGCAGGATACTGGATACCACATGATGAATAGTGCTCAAGGAAGAAACCTTCTCAAGTTCACAGCATGTGGGGCACGCTAAGCGGAAATGAGGGATTGTGTGCGCAGGCCTCTCCGTTAAGCACTTCTCATCATGTGGGATACTTTAAATATTGATTTCCATCTGCGCTTGTGGGTCTAGAACCAAACCAAACCGACTAGTATAGCCCACTGGAAACTATGGTCTGGAGGGGTGGGATGTAGGCAGACATGTTTTCTACCCCCAAAAGTGTAGAGCGGTTGTTTCATTGATGTGAGTTGCATTAAAACAAAACTAAACCCAACTAACCCACTATATCTCACTCGAAAGTAGGAGGGCCTGGAGGGGTGGTATCTATGTCCTCTACCCCAGCAAACTGTAACTGCAAGAAATCAGCCCTGATAAACTCAGTGGCGACAATTATTGTGTCCGTCTGAAACGAACCCTGGACAGATGGGATATTTCCACCACATCGCGGTTGATCCTGTGATGTGAGTTGCACTAAATTCCCCATATTTACAAATGGTAGCATTTGCGGTATTCTACACGATGAATAGTGCTTAAGGAAGAAGTCTCCCCCATCCCAACACGCAACATATGGAGTGTAACCAAAGGGCCTTCGGCCTAGCGGTATCCGAGCCTTTGGCCTCTCGTAGAGGTCAAGGGTTCAAACCTCACCAAAGGCGAGGAGGGTCTGCAAGTTTTTAGTTGTATTTGCCGTATATAAATAATATATACTTCTAAACACATGTATAGTGTGGAAGTAAGGGCCTTTACATGGAAAGATATGGATGCACATACCATTAATTATGAGACGGTGAAATTCATGACTCCTATTATTAAGGGTAAAAGCGTCATTCAGTTAATTAAAAAGTGTAATAATTACACATTTCTAAGCTCGTGTGTCGTTTCCATTTTGGACATTTATTTTGGGACGGAGGGAGTATTTTGTTACCCACTGCTCAGAATGTATGAAAATATCAAGTCAAATTCCACAGAAACCAGCAAAGGATCATATTCGAATCGAATTTAAAAAAAAAAATTAAAGAACTCACCATGGTTGATTATAGAAATCGGATCGGTGCTCTTTCTCAGCAATACGAGAGGCATCACCAGCAGCAGTCTTCAAATCCTTGCTTTGTGACGAAATAAAAGCGTTGATAAATTCGCTTGGTGACTGACTGAAACCCAAAAAGAAAGCCCGTCTACGCCTATGTTCATGGATCTTCTTGATTGCAGAGCAAATAGCTTCATCACAAGCATCGATCTCCCGATGCTTCTCCAAACTTTCCAAGAAATTAGACATATCTTTATCCAACGAAAAAGGAACATCCACAAGAACATCATAACACGTATTTCCCACCGGATTGTCCCCGGAAAGCTTGATTCTATGCTCCAAATGTATAGGCTGCGGTGGACTCAAATGCTGGGAAATCTTCTGGGAAACCAACGCAAATTTCACTTTATCTTCTCCAAATAGTTTCCGAAGGGGAGGATCACATGTGAAGAAGGAAGTATCAGTCGGGATTTGTAGTTTTTTAGTTTTCACGTATTGCCAAATTGCAGCGATAATCCTAGGTCGGGTCTCCACCTCAATCCCGAGAACCTCGCTTAAAGCGGGTGAAAGCTTGAATTTCTCAGGCATGTAGTTCATTTCTAATCTAATAATGGCGGTGAATTCCTTATCCCCGTTTCGCTTAACCTCGAAACCCTCGTTAAGTGCTAAAGATCGAGAACTTTCCCACAAGATTACATGGTTATCCGGGTAGAGACTTTGGTCCAAGTAAATAGTGACTTTCTTGAAAAAAGACGAAAACTTTGGATTCGTCAAACTTGGTCTGTCAGAATCCGTTCCGTTTTCTAATAGCCTCCCGAGAATCTTGAGAGACCATGATGGCTGCTCGGCTTGTTCCTTTTGAGTCCCCGATTGGGATTGGTTTGCAAAAGTGTTGAAAACATGAATCCTAAGCATCTTCTGGACACGAGGAGGGTTCTTGATCGATTCTTGAATGTCAACCTTCTTTCTCGCAAGGGCAGCATCCACACGGCCCTCGAATTCCAATAATTGGGTATAAAGAGCAGATTCGGGCAAAAGGGCAGCTACTTTATCGGGAATTTGCTTCTCGGGCGGACCTCTTTTTCTTCTACGAGCAGCAGGCGTGAGTTCCATGGTTTTCAAAGGCGAACCAGCAGCCGCACCAGAAGAACTCGGAGGCCGAGACGACGGTTTCTGACCCGATCTTTTCACATTCATCGGCGTAGCAAGTGAAGCCGATGAGACACCGATATTACTATTACTATTAATCCCTCCCACCGGATTTGGCTTGTGGGAAAGCTGAGCTTGAGCTTGTAACTGAGCTTGAAATCGAGCATGGGCGGCCCGAGCTTGAGCCTGAGCCTGAGCCTGAACATACTGAGCTTGAGCTAGGGCTTGAGCCTGTGGCTCAGACAACTGAAAATGTCCCCCAAAATGGGACTCACCACCATCATGAATTGGTGGTTGTTGGTGGTGCGAATGGTTCATGGGGGGCGGCATGGATTGAGGAGCTGTTGCCCCTGAATTACCAAACCCAGTTGGAACACCAACGCCCCCAACGTTTTTCATCGAACTGTTCATATTATTACTACCCCCCGCCATTATTATCTCAATCTACAAACAGAAACCTTCCTGGAAACACTAAACTAAGTCAAGATTCTCAACCTTTTTGCATTCAAATCGTCAATTACGTAAATGGGTATAGAAAGATTGAAAAAAAGAACAAGAAGAACAGACGGATCAGTAGAATTTCAGGTTCTATGAGTTGAAGAAAAAGGGTTCATATGAAATTGAAACCCTAGATTTAGTAAAATTGACTGAAAATGGGGACAATTTAGAACTTACATACACCAAATGTTGAATCGGATTTGGGGTTTTGATTTGGGGATTCGGATTCTTCTGAGAGTTGGAAGTGGTTCGATGATCTTCTGCTGTTTTACTAAAATCGTTGTCTCCTTCGAATCTCTTTTCCGGTCGTCGCTCCTCCGTTCGTGTCGTTCTTGTGGGTTTCAATAAGTGTTCAAAGTTACCAAATTACCCTCACCCCAGGAACTTTTATAGAAGATTTTTAATTTTCTTTAAAATAAAATAAAGATTAATCTAAATAAAATATTAATTGACTAAATTACCTTTTTTGTCCTTATGGTTTGTTAAAAAATTATGATTTTGGTCTGTATAGTTTAGAAATTAGGTTTTTTGTTTTTATTTATATTATATTATAAAACATTTGTAAATACGTCTATAAAATATATTTATAACATGTGTTAGAATTTACTTAGTTTTTATTTTTTGTTTTTTAATTAAATGCAAAATTAGACAACCAATATGGCATATATTATTACCTTAAATTAAATGAAATTTATTATAATAAATAAATTAAAGCTAAAATAAAATTGGTGTGATAAATTACTATTTTATAAAATCAAATTTGCAATTTGCAAATGTTATATAATGTAATGGCTAAGTTAGAGAGGGTCAAATGGGTCCGTTATGGCTTGGGATCGGGACTGATTTAGGACGGGGTCGGGTCGAAACGGTTTACAGGACTGGGATTGGTTATACGTAGGCTCAATTTTTTTTTAAAAATAAGTTTTTATAGATTAGAGATTTTAAAGTGTATTTCAAAATTGACTTTTGGTCGAATTTCTTTTGGGACCGATTACAAAGTCCGTTTGTAACCGGTGGATCTCGAAAGATATGAAAGATCTCCCTCCAATGAAAATAGATGGCGAGTGCCCGATCGAATTGATCGGGTCATGTAGAATTCTCATTTTTTATTTTTTTATTTCGAATTTGGAAACCTTTCAAACTGCTGCTGAATCCATGGGCAGGGACAACCTGGCGAACTGAAACATCTTAGTAGCCAGAGGAAAAGAAAGCAATTTTTTAAATTTTAGCCCATCAAATTAGCTTCTGATAAAAAAACGAGCAGTTCTAGTAAGATTTGTAATATGAATACCTTGGTTAATCTGAATTTCATATTTACGTCGGGAACGAGATCGATTATATCAAGACTAATTACGGAAAGGCAAATTGAGACCGGAACCGAGGCCCGTCCCGCCTTAGGACCCATTTTTGGCCCTCTATTATTGTAACCGCTTAACTGAAAAAGCCCAATAAAGTGATAATGAAGCCCAATAATAAAGCCCAACCCAAATCCGAAGCAAGTAAACCCACGGCAGCAGTTATAGTCAGAAACCCTAGGCCCTCAATTTGGATACCCTGTGGGTTGGCACACAATTCATCGACATTTTGCACCGGCGAACCAGTTGCTGCCATGGTCAGTTTTCCGCCGTCGATTTCCACATGAAACACACTGCATACGCATGTACATATTAATGTATGGCGCTAATTTTGTTATTGATAACCTCAGGTGAAGTACTCAAAGGAACCGGACAACCCCACGAAATGTAAGTTGTTTGATTCTCGGTTGTTCTTTTTAGTATCGATTAGATTGTGGATTGCTAGGGTTTGTTTATATAACTGTTAATTTTGTTGATGTTCATCAGCTTGCAAAGCTAGGGGATCAGATCTCAGGTGTCATTTCAAGGTATGCAGTTTTTTCGCTTCCGATTTCTTATCGATTTCTATGTGTTATTGATTATTAACATATGAACCTTTAGCTACGAAACACATTGAATATAAGATTTTAGAAAACGAGCTCCTATTTGATTTCTGATGGTTTTAAATGCAAATTTTGTATGTATATTATTGCAAAATTTCACCAAATTTCTGCTGGTAGCTGTAGTTGTCATAATTGTTATAAAATGCAAAATTGAGTACTTCACCTGAGGTTATCAATAACAATGGCAACTTCATACGTCAATATGTATATGCAGTGTGTTTCATTTGGAAATTGACGGCCATGGTTGCAACTGGTTCGCCGGTGCAAATGCCTCCAAATTGTGTGATCTTCAGAGGTCACTCCATGTCCAGCAGAGCATCTGGATTGAGGGCCTAGAGTTTCTGATCATAATTGGGGGTTTACTTGCTTTGGATTTCGGTTGGACTTTATTATTGGGATCTTTATCACTCAATTGGGCTTTTATCATTAAGCCCATGGCCTAATATATGTTTTCTGTAACATAATATTTGATTTTTCTTACCCTTTTAGTATCTAATTTTTTAGTTTTTAGTATAACCTAGTTTAAAGTGTTTAATATAGTAGAAAACATATGTTTATATATATACGATGTACAAATTTGTTGCCATAAGTCACGTGTTGAAAAATGTCAAGTCATTGCCGTGGCTTTTGAAGCTTGACCTCGCTACCACGTCTCATGCTATTTAGATTTTTTTTTGTAATTGTTTACACATTGGATTTTGTTGCCTGGTTTTCTTGTTTGAACTGTTTAATTAGTTTTTGTTTTGCTACTATACTTTCTTCTGTTCCCATAGAACACCAGAGAAACTGCCCATGCTATACGTAAGTTGCCTTTAATTAAGGCTAAAAGATACTTGGAGGATGTTCTTGTCCATAAGCAAGCTATCCCCTTCACACGCTTCTGTCGTGGAGTTGGACGTACTGCACAGGCAAAGAATCGTCATTCAAATGGACAAGGACGTTGGCCTGCTAAATCTGCAAAGTTTATCCTGGACTTGCTCAAGAATGCCGAGAGCAATGCAGAAGTAAGTAGTATCTATCTACGTTTCATATATATAAATATATATATATATATGTATATATCTTCAGCTTTCTTCTTGATAAGTTCCATCCTGCTAAAATTTGCTTGTTTGATGTAATTATTATGGTAGGTTAAGGGGTTGGATGTGGATGCACTTCACATCTCTCACATTCAGGTGAATCAAGCACGGAAACAGAGACGTCGTACATATCGTGCTCATGGAAGAATCAACCGTAAGTCTTCTTCCTCTAATATTTTGTATCTTCCTGGAACATTCATTAGGTTATTCCCAAATTTTTGAATGTGAAATTTGCCTTTAGACTACTCTTTAGTGAGAATCAGTAATCTTTTCGAGGGAACTTTATACAGAAAACCAAGTTTTTTCCAGACCTGCCCCTTCCCAATTGAAAAACTACCTCCTTCCATTTATGAAAAAACCCTTCAAAACAAAAACCTTTTCAATCTATACAGACGGATTAATCCACATAGACATCTTTATTCAGACATCCCTAAGCAAAATTGTGGCCAACCTGCTAGATGTATCATCTTTTCATACAGACGGATTAATCCACATAGACATCTTTATTCAGACACCCCCTAAGCAACATTGTGCCCAACCTGCTAGATGTATCATCTTTCGAATTGCTTTTATTTCCCATGGAGGAACAATGAAAAGATCTGCTTGTTCGCACAGCTTACATGTCTTCTCCTTGTCACATTGAGCTCACCTTGTCTGAAAAGGAAGAACCTGTTAAGAAAGAGGTTAGTTATTGATTCATTCTACTACTCCCTCCGTCCAAAATAAGTTCCCACTTTTAATTTCCAAATCTACCCTCACTTACGAGATGGAGTAATTCATTATTCTCCCTGTCATCAAGGGTATAATTGTCATTGTGGGTATCTATTTTGGGACAGAGGGAGAATGATCTTTATTTCATATGACTTATTGTAAATACTTAACAAACGTTATTGCCTACAACTCGACCGTGAATTGGTGGTGCAGGCCGAGAGTCAATTGGCTGCAAGAAAGAGCAATTAGAACGTAATCATATAACTCGGGTGGATCGACATAAGTTGGTACTAGGAAGAAAGGGTTTTATTTTTGATCTAATGGTTATTTGGAAAAGATGCGTTTCTATTTTTTAAAGATTCATTGTTTGATTACAAGATTCTGAATACTTGATGAATTTTCAATTCTTAGTTATTTATAAAATTATTTTTGAGGGTTTCATTATATTTATTTGTAATGGTTGAAATGAATGCAATATGCAGATACATAACAGGACACAAGTTGTTCATATATTTGGGAGGTTGGGAAAACAGAATCAGGAACATCTGGGTTGGGTGACATTGCACTTTTAACTCTTTTTTGCTGTGGGTGAAATAAAAATAGGGTAAAGTTAAAAAGGGAAAACTCTAAAAAAAAACGTAACAAAACCTTCTCATTTTGAATGGTTTAGTCTTTAAACTTTTTTTTTTTAATTTGAAAAAATCATTGAACCTTTTCATTTTGAATGAAAAATTCAGGGTATTGATCATTCAAAACAATAGTTTAATGATTTTTTTTATTCAAAAAAGTAGTTCAAAGTTTGATGAATTTTTCATTTAAAATGAGATAGTTTGTCGAGTGTTTTTAAACTTTTTCCTAAAATTAACTGAAATAACTTAAATGAGATTTTTTTTTTCAATCAATGTATGGAAGTCTTGAAAATAGGAACATTTGAATCTTCATAGCACCTTTTACATGTATGATAAAATAGGGATTTTAAATATCCATATTAAAGTAGAGATTACGAGGAGGAAAGTAGGTCAAGATATATTACAAAAGAAGCAAGTCAGAAACTCAAATTTGTTTTTGGCGTGCAATTGTTGATCTAGAATCCAAGAGAAAGCAGTAGCAAATAAGAAATGTGTTCTATTTGATTTTTGTTATGCCGTCCCAAACAAGTGTACCGTCATAACTTTTAAGGATGTGTTTGATGTACATGGCATGATATTATGGATGAAATAAAACAAGAACTTATCATCATATATTTGGTACGACATTCTAAGGTGGGATATGTTTTTTTAATTGAGTTTTGAAAAACTTATCTTTTTACATAAAGCTTTCTCCTAAAAGCTTATCAAACTATTACGTATAGTTGACCATAAGGATGGTCATTTGCCTGGGCCCGGTGGAGAATTCAGCTCACCCGACCCAAACAGGAAGAAGGATTCCTCGCTAAAATGGGTCCCGGGGCCGGTAAATCCCCGGTACACTCAAACCGGGGCCAGGATGTTACTCAAACAGGAGCTGGGGCCGGGGATACCCGGTATACTCAAACTAATGGATATTCTTCATGGGGTTTGACAAGGGACGAGATGTTAATCCTCGTACCCGCCAGGGACTAGGGCCGGGGCTAGGGGCTATTACTAAAAACTAGGGTCGGGGCAGGATTACAAAACCCTCCCCATCCTGCCTCATTGTCATGCCTAGTTGACCAGATAAGTTATGAGCCATTGAACTCTTTTAAGTCATTAACAAACAAGTCCTAAGTGCAACTAAAATATAACTTCCTTTGTCCCGCCAAAATATATTGAACTGAAGTGTATTACATTCATACCCCTCCGGCCCTCCCATAAAAAGGTACGTGTGCCAGTGGAGGAAAGAAGTGAGGTGATTTATGAGTGGGGAGGAATGACTTGTAACCTCAACAAAAATAGCATGATGCAACAAAAATTGGTAAATTACTAAACTATCCATATCAAATGAAAAACCCTGAAATCTTACACAATTCATTCAGTTACCACCACCATCTTCAATTTCGGATTTCATGGTGGTTTTTGACTTGGATTTTATTTTCTGGGGTTGGAAAAAAAATATATAGTCAGATTTTATGCAAGTTCAAATAAGATCATAAAATTAATTTTGTAACAATATTCTTAATTAAGATCTTGATAGAACCATAACATAACAACAATAAATAACAAGTCCAATAACTATCCTCCATTCCATCCCAGCAAACTGAGCAATTCTCTGCAATCAGAATATCCATCATCAATAAATGGGAAAGTGGAGTTGAGAGCCAAAAATGTTAAATAAGAAACCAATAGTTCATTGACTCAGTGATATCCGGGTTACTGATAGAGTTTAACTGTCTAAACTTCCATGACATCAGGGGTTTAAATCTTAGCAAATGTGAGAAGTGTGTGTGAATATTTGTTGTATATAAAATATTATGTGCTTCAAAAATGTTAAATATGGTACCAATAAGGGTCTTTGGCTCAGTGGTACCCAAATTACCGGTTGAGTCTAGCCTCCCATGAGGTCAAGGGTTCAAAACTTACCAAATATGGGAAGTGTACATGAGTATTTGCCGTATATAAATATTATATGCTTCAGATCTATACCGTATTACAAAGCATTTGGGTTAAACTCTTAAAAACAAATTATAATGCATAAACCATCATTGATTAAAGCATGTTACTTAAAATTCAAGATTACAAATCATTAATACTTTAGTACAAATTCTAATGTACAAACACTCCAAGGTTTCCACTCTTGTCCTATCTAACTTCTCTAAAATCTCTCTAATACACCAAGTGAAATCCACTCCCCCTAAAATTTCTCCTGATCCGGCGCATTGAGACCGAATATTTTGTCCCAACTCTCTCTGTTTTTGATCCCCGATCTAAAGCAGGTAATTACTTGTTTTTTTGAGTGCGTTTGATTCGTGAATTGGTTTTGAAAACGTAATGCAAAATCTAATTGATTTTTCATTCTTAATTACATCAAAATGTTACATTCCCTTGCATTGCATGGGTACATGGCTACTATGTTAAATATGGAATCAACGGGTCATTGACCGAGTAGTACCTAGTTGAGTTTGACCTGCCATGAGGTCAAGGGTTCATACCTTACCAAATGTGAGTGTGCGTGCGTATTTTCCGTATATAAATATTATATACTTCAAAAATGTTAAATAATGGAACCACATTGGCCTAGTGGTACCTAGGTTACCGGTTGAGTTCAGCCTGCCATGAGGTCAAGGGTTTAAACCTTATTTAAGATGAAGAGTGTGCATTTATATTTGTTGTATATAAATATTACTCCCTCCATCCCAAATTAAGTGTCCTCCACATTTACATTATAGTTTGTCCCATAATAAGTGTCCACTTTCAAAAGTAAGCTTTCACTTTCCCATTCTCCCTTAATTATGAGATGCAAAAAGTCTCTATATTATCAAGGGTAAAAGTGTCATTAGTTATTTAAAAAGTGTAATAATTACACATTTTTACGACTAGATGTCTTTTTCAGCGTGGACACTTAATTTCGGACAGAGGGCGTATATGTACTTCAAAATGCTAAATATGGTTTAGTATGACTTACAGATCTTATTGAAGGCCACAATATCACAGCTCTGAACATATTCATTAATGGGTTCGACCGTAAGTCTTTCTTCGATGAGTGTATCAACAGATACAAGATCATCGACAATGGTCATCATGATCTGGAGCTTCTTAATACCGTATCCAACCGCTGCCAATTTTGCTGCAGAATCACATATTAATTTGTCTTTAGGAATGTAATAATCTCTCTCGTATGGATAAAAAGTTAGATTTTTGAGCTTCTTATAAACTCAAAAGTAGTTTTAAGTTGATTTGAAGGTTATTGGGCGTTATCAAGAATGTATCCGGATTCTAGATACTTCTCCCTTGTAAATGCATTGTAGTAAATCATTTTCTAGACAAGGGAAAAGTTCATTTAGGAGAACCGTGAGAACCATTTAGGGAAAATTCATTGATTATTCATTGTGAATATACCTAACTATTCATAATATTATTCAAGATGAATGAGCATCTATCATGTTATTCATTATGAATAACTCATGATAGTTGGTTCTCATGACTCTCAAAATATATGCGGTTCTCAAATCAACTTTCCCCCTTTATATATAGTTTTTATTTAAAAGATGAAGAGGATCAACATACATGCACCCCACAACAAGCCCTCCATTTGAACACTTCTGACAGCTTCCTCGAGCTTTTGCATGTCGGTCTCATCGTCCCAAGGTTTGACATCCAACAAGACCGAAGACTTGCCAGCTGATGATATAATCGCATGAAAGCAACGGAAAATAATATCAGTAAACCCGTTGATATATTTCAGATATATAATCATCATAAGGTTTAAGAATTTAGATGTCACTGTGTTGTAAACAGGACTTATGATGCAGCATATACATTAGGGTAGGCTAAACGTTCCCTTCCCTACTAACTCCCTCCTCACACACATCAACATCAAGACTTACTTTTTACATCTTAAATATATGGTTTAATTTATACAAATATGTACAGAGTTGGAATACTTCAATCACATGGCAAGAACCTTGTTACTGGTCCACTCTAGTGCCTTTGGTATATAGGACAGAACAGGACCAAGACAATACAAAAACCTGTTATCTCACATTTGATGTGACATTATTAGACTGCGACTCGACAGGGCCTGAGTGGGAAATGCATTTTTCTGTCCCGTCAAAATTAGGTGGAACAACAATCGGGAAGATTGAAACACGATTGGTAAATTACTAAACTACCCCTAGTATCTTTCACAATTCTTTCAAAGCCTATCTCACTCTTGGCCACCCAGTCATGTCTAATCCCGTCCACATACTAAACTCACCCTGATGACTTTGACGGATGTCCCATGATGGTGATAAGACGAAAGTGAACTTACATTCTTTCTTTTTTCCAGATGCTTTCACGGCAGCTGCACGTTCTTCAGCGGCCTTCTTTTCTTCCTCCGTCTCCTCACCAAAGAGATCCACGTCACTATCATCATCCTCATCAGCTGCATCCTGGATTTTCATTGTTAAAGTCAGAATTAATATTTAATAAATCAAAAATACAAAACTAGATAAAAATTAAATAAGTTGGTACCATAAAACTACCGTGGTGCAAGATTTCTCATACCGCATATCAACCGAGTTTTCATACTTGGTATGGTAATACCAACCGATTGCAATTGTTACCAATTTAATTGGTACCAATTTAATTGGTATGGTTGGTGGTTGGTTTGCTTTGGTACAAAATTGCCACCTCTACAAAATTGAGTGGGATTTACTAGGTCCGTTTGGTTTGGTTTCTAAAGAAAAGAACACAACCCATCACACCATCAAGGAGGCTATCTAAACAGAAATTTTATAGCAAGTTCATAAAAACATGCCTTTGAATCAGCAACAGGGGGAGTTGCGGTTGCATCTTCCGGGAAAGAAGCAGATCCTTCAACAACGACACCACTGCCTTGACCAGAAACACCACTGAAAAAAGAATGTAATAATTAGTCATCTTGATCCATCCATACAAACAAATTATTTTGTACCATAAAGATCAAGACCGAACCATAGCACCGAACAAAGAATCTCTCAATCAAGGTGTAAGTTTTTATATGTCAACGACAAGTTTCACAAAGTAATACTCCCAAGGGCATAGGTTCGCACCAAAAGAGTACGTATGCTTCGATTCGGTTATTGGATAATCGGAAACCAGAAAGATATCATGTTGATTATTAATCATTATTCTAGCAGAATAACTAAAGTAAGAGTTAAAAGTGTAATATGATAATCATAGGGTTTTATGTGTAAATGTATTACGTATAATGTTATTATCATTAATAAATTTAAATAAAACATTTATTTAGGTTTAATGGGCTTTTAAATAAATGGGCCTATGGATTATAAAAGGCCCGACCCATGTTGGGGAGTTGGTCTATCTATAACTCAAATAGGTCACCTATAAATAAAGTGATAGGCCAAAGCCTAAGGGGATATTTATTTACCTCTTAATAGTTCCATTAAGAGGTAACCTCTGAATCGCTAGAAGTGAATCTTGTTTCGCAAAAAAAGTCCGTATCTTAATGGTTCTAAAACCCGATGATGTATCTTGGGCTCTAATTTCATTCTGAACAATTACCAAACAACCATATTTTGGATTATTAGTTTTTTCAGAGGTAAACAGAAAAAGAATTATTCTTTTTCTGTTAAAAGTACATACTAGATCTCTAAGGTTTTTGAGCCAGCACTCGGTGGAGGCCAGCCGTGTTCGTATGTGGATCTACATAGAGGAAACCTATTTTGGTTTCTAGTGCTCTGTCAAAATCTACTACGAATCTCAAAGGTAAATATCTAAACACCCTATGGTTTGTTTAAATTCGTTTAAATATGTAATTGGATCCGAATAGAGTTTCTTTCATGAAAAGTATTATACAAAAGTAACCTAATATTATTTTTCTGCTGTATTTTAGAAGGTTACTTTTTTATATGAAACCCGACACAAGGATTCAATGGCGATAAAATATCAAGTTTAAGAACTTACGATATCCTCAAAAGAGCTTCGATATGATTGTACCAGCGAGTTACATTCACATATTGAGGTGATGGTGGCTTAGTGAAAGCAGCATGAACTGCGAGATCGTCCTTTGAAGCTTGGTACCTGAGAAAATAAAAGGTTGTTTTATCTGCATAACAAAAACCATAACACACTGAATTCGTTTCAAAGATAAATGTTAAAGGACTCACCCGGTGATGTAACTACGAGACAATAGATACTCATCGAGCTTCTTGAGACCAGCTTCGGAGCCGACATAAAATGTGGGTGCCATTGTTATATAATCAACAAATCTCTTCTGCAAGTAAGGAGATAGTTAAACATGACCCAAAAAATAGCAGGGATGTTCACGGTTCAGTTCGGTTAGTAGAGAAAATGTGAACTGGACCGCATAAGGCAGATACCTGGACCAAAACCAACCGTCGATTGTACCAAACCAAACCGAAATAAGGTGGTTACCCGTTGTTAGGTTCACGGTTACCGAATTTATAAAAAATATTATTTGCAATATAAAACATTGAAACCAATTACACAATAACTAAACAAAAATATCCAAGTGCTACAAATTAAAATAAATTTAATTGTTTAAAAACATTCATTCTTTGGTTGATGTCTCCTTCATAACTTCATACCACAAAATTTAATCATCTAACATAACAGTTGAAACCAAAATGTAAAAGACTCTTTCTTTTAGCTTTATGTTAATAAATAAATAAAATAATAATATAAATATTTAATATTAAATACTCCCTCGTCTCAAATTAAGTGTCCAAGCTACTATTTTAGTTTGTACTAAAATAAGTGTTTATTTTCAAAATTAAGTTTCCAATTGCCCATTCTACCATTAATTATGAGATGTTATCAAGGGTAAAAGTGTAATAATTGCACATTCCTGAAACTGTGTGTCATTTTCATTGTGAACATTTATTTTGGAACAGATGGAGTATAATATATTTAATTATATATAACAGTTCGTTTCAGGTTATCTGCAGGTACCTATAATTCAAAACCGAAAGCGACCTGTGAATGTCAGGTTTTTTCAGTTTTCCATTTTTCCGTGTAGGCTCTTTTTGGTTTCAGATGGAACAGTTTGGCTCAGTTTCTCGCTCTTTGACAGACTCGGCTGTGAACAAATCCTCTCTTAGAGAATCGACCGTTCACTCATGCTTTGGACGAGAGAAAGTCTGATTAGTCTTCCTGAACACCCCTAAGAACAGGTCTTTGTCCATGTCGTATCCGGGTTACCCTAAGATCCCAACCTGTCAAGGATTCAAACCTCACCGAATTTGGGGTGTATGTGTGTATGTGAGAGAGAGAGAGAGTATTTGCTGTATAGTGTATATATAATTCAGAGAAACAAAAAATGTGAACCAACACAATATGCCATTACATATCTCTTGTATAATGAACCAGCTTGCAAATCCCATTGTTCTTTTTAAGCAACTAATTAACAAAATTACAGTGTTATATCAAATAATCAGTCCTCGATATTCATATATGCAAATCCTCTATCTACCAACATGAATTTCGTTAGTAGGATTCCTTTCTTCTCCTTGAAACATCCGGTATGTGTTCGCCGATGCTCGTCAGTTTAGACCCTAATACTCTAATCAAGCAAAATCATGTTCACATTAAACTACACCAACTCCAATTCAAGCACCACATCAGTACAGTAAACAATTGCAATTTGTAACCAATTACATCATGATCAAATTATCAAAAATCAGAAACTACTTCATCACAACAATCAACATAAACACATATGATAATTCACGTACACTAACGATGAACATAAGGATCCATTAAAGCACAATTTACATCAATAAAATAAAATAGCACTTTCATTGACAAGCGTAGTAACATATGATTGCTCTAGATTCAAAAATTCGAACATCGAAATCAGACTATTAGAGAGTAATAACGAAACCTAATTTGGTGATTCAAGAATGCATACCTAGAAGAAAGATCCGCTGGCTCGGCTCGGCTCGGCTCGGTTTTGAGTTAAGATCAGTTGGATGATTGGCAGTGGTGAACTAAAACCCTAGTCTATTTATACCGGGAAGATGAGGGTAGATTTGTCATTTGAGCTAATGTCAACATGGATACTTTATATTTTCTGTATGTCATATTTACCCCCTGTACTATTCATGTGCATCAAATTTAAGTCCTCATGCAAGATGGACGTTTGAAAATTTGATTCTTTTGAAGAATGTTACTCTATTCTTTATGTTAATCGTTAATCGTATGTGTTGTTACTTGCTATTTGTAATGTTAAATAAAAATAATATTAATAAAATCAGTACAATTTTAACCATGTTAAACACTTCTAATATGTCTCAGTTAGTGGTAGGGTATGAAAATGTCAAGATTAGTTTAACCATGGTTACTTTTACAAACTAATTGGTCGTTTACCAAATGTTTATTCGATAAGCGTTTTGGGTCACTTATCTTACCGAATGGACATGAAATAAACCGAGTATCTTACCCAGTAAGTGAAGATGATAGACTCTTACCCAGTTAGAGTTTCTCAGGTAAATTGTTGTATACAATGTCATTTTTATAAACTAGAAGCATAGTATCTTATTTGGTAAAATAAGTGAAAGTGATATCTCTTACCGATAAACGTTTACTGAGTAATTGTTTGAGTAACCGTCTGTATTTTAAAACTTTTAGAGTTGAATTCATATTCCCAAATTAGTTCAACTAAAGTAGAAGGGCCTAAATGTAATTTTTTAAAGAGTCAAACAAAATACATGTAAATTTGTGTATTTCCCTTTATATTAATTCATTTATATGTGTATACGTATATTACTAAAAATTTGGTTATGGAGAGAATTTAATTATGTTATGTGTATTGGAACTCTTATGTTATATGTACCGTCTAAGGGGTTGTTTGACAGTTATTGAATGGTTTGGTGTAAAATGATTAAGTGGTTAGAATAATTAAAATGCTCTCATGATATATAGTGCACGATGAAGTATAATTGTTCGATAATTGTTCATAATAAAATTATAGCATTGAATGGTTAAGGAAGGCCTATGATGAAAAATCATTCAAAGAGTTTTATAAACAATTAAGAGACAGACTTTTTTTGTCAAACAAGATTCACCTCTTAATGATTCAGATGTTGTCTCTTAATGGAACTGTTAAAAGGTAAACAGACAACCCCTAACTTTGTATTTGTTTTTTGCTTTTGATTATAAGTATTTGTTATGTAATTCAGTGTATATTTCGACTGTCGTTAGGTATAAATCACATCGCATCACACTTAGTGTATAAAAATCTCGTCTCATATTTGAATGTGAACTTGAATAAAACAAACTTAAAACATATAAAAATCTCATGTGTCTTAATTTCATTGGTTGGACAGGTATGAGATATGTGATTTTTGGACAACAGATTTTTATCCACTTGCGTGAGCCAAGCCCTTTACAATGCTTATGTATTCAATTCCCATCTTTAGGGTCTCTCTCAAGTCTGAAATACGAAAAACAAGAAACACACAACACGACATCAACAAATCGATAGTGAAAATTATTGCTTACATCAACAATAAGAAGAGATCATATTTTCTCGTTAGCAAACTTTCCGTCCCATAAATGACTTGAAAGGATTCAAATTCTCGTACCCTTTGGCCATCTGTGTAATTTCACCGTTCTTGTTTTCTGTGTTTTAGAAGCGGTTCTCTCCCTTCCCGTTTCAATGTTCTTTTTGGCATTTCAAATAATTTTATCATTCTTGATCGATTCTTGTTTATATGGGTTCCAAATGGTTCCACACTTTTTTTCCGTATATTTTCTGTAGTTTCATCTTTTTTAAATGAATATTGTCTCGGTAGTTGAGGTTTAGCATTGAAAATGGCGACCATCACACGTTAATCGAGGGTTAGCGGTGACCATCACATAAAAGCAGTGAGAGGGAACTTTTCAATGGTGTAATAATCACGATGTCATAGCTTTTTATTCGTAACTTGGATCAAAATTAAGCTTATTTTAGTGGTTGGTACGTTTTGGTTTTTATCAAGCAATCACAAGCAGTTATCGAGTATATATCATGGAAACAATGTATAATAATCGTGGGACTATAACAATCGTGGGACTATAACTTTTCACTCAAAATTCAAATCCAAATGGTTTTTAAATTGCTCAGAGGTTGTTTACCAAACGCTTACCCAGGTAAGTACGCTTACTCGGGTAAGTACTTACGGGTAAGCGAATACCAAGTCATATGATCTTACTAGGTGAATGTGGTAAGAACCAATAATCTTATCGGTAAGAGCGAGACAAGGACCAAGAGTTTTACCCGGTAAGTGAGGGTGATGACTCTTACCACGGTAAACGATTACCATGTAAATTGTGACATACGACGTCGTTTTGATAGACTAAAATCTTACTGGCAAGTTTGTCACAATTTCACTTCAAATATGATATCAATTTCAATATAGGTTCATAAAGAGGATGAGAAAATGGAAAAACAAGACATTTCCTCATTTTGAGGATTCGTGCATTGTTTTTGGCAATGATAAATCTAATGGGAGTTGGAGGATGCAAGCATGGAAGGTCATATCAATCAATTTGAGGACAAACTTTTAGATGATCAAAATGATGCCTCTCATGCACACATAAATGTGCAAAGTCAATAGTACACAAGTGGTAATAAGAAAAGAAAAAAACACCAGTGATTTTTTGCATGAGGTAATCAACAATGTAACATTTATGCTTGGTGGCAAACTTATGAAAGTATCGACATTGTTGATGGAAGTTGAAATTGAAATGCTCAAAAAAACTTCCATGATTGTCGAATGAGCTTGAGAAGTTTAGGACATTTTCTGAAACTGAAATGTTTAGTGCATTACTAAAGAAAACAATGGACTATGAATCTGTGATCACTTTATGGAGTTTGAAGGAGGAAAGACGTAAAAAATGGGTCTGGTTCATGTTGGACCAATGAATGATTGGTGGTGAAACAATATTTTTTGTTGGTGGTAGTTCTCGTTTGGAGCACACATGTTTGGTACTTATTTATGGGTTTACTTTATGTTGGACCAATGACCGGTTTGGTTTATAAATAATATTTTTGGGTTACGTTAGACCAATGATCAGTATAAAAAATGTGTATAACCAATATTTTTGTTAGATAATACTTTGACACTATGGTTCGACAACTTATAGCTATGTATAAAAACTTGTTTATAACAATATTTAAACGTATGGGTATTTGATGTGATAACTTGTATGAATGGTTTGATTTATGGCTGCTTGAACTTTTTTTTTAAGTTTTATGTTTATATATGATTTCGTAACGATAAACATTTTTCATTAAATGTTAATTTTATTATTATTTGTAATTAAAAAAAAAACTATCAAAAAAAAGAATATTTTTGTCTTTTTTTAATCATTCTATCCAAATTTTGTTGCAAATCAAACAAACATATTTCAATTATTTAGACAAATTACATTATATTCCCGCCAACCGACTAATTGGTCAAACCTGATAACATTAAATATCAGTTTATTCAAGATTTTAGTTTCATTGACAGATTCTATTTTTTCAGAAATCATCATGCGATCCAAACGCCCCCTTAAGGGTGCGTTTGGTACTCTGGACAGGGACATGACAGAACATGACAGGGATCCATGTTCCACGTTTGACATGAATTTTATGTGGAACAAACAAGAACATAGTGGAACAGGCCTGTTCCATCCCTACCCCATGGAACAGGGTGGAACAAAGTGGAACAGACTTATATTTTACCAATATAATCTCAAAATAAAACTTAATTCTCTTCTAAAACATCAAGTAGGTCTATCTTTTACATTTTATTTATTGTATTTTATGTTTCTTAAATTTTTATTTTACTGTCCTCAAAATATTATTTTTAAACTGTTTCTATATTTTTATTAATTTACGTAATTTATTATACATTAATAATAAAAAATAATGTAGAAAAGAGATAAAATTAAAAATAGAAAACCACATAAACTTTTTATTTGGTGTCATTTTAATTATTTTGACGAAAATTCTAATGATATATTTTGTTATAAAAAATAATTATTCAATTATAATTTAATAAATTACATAAATTGTTTTCTTGATTTTATCACCGTCAAACGTATTGCGCAAGGTTCATGCATGCAATTTGTTGTTTTCGATGAGTTTTGTATATTTTTCTTTGAACAGAGTAGTAAATATTCAATTTTGATCTTACATGAGTGATTGTACAAGTGATAGGCAGGGGCGGAACCCCATAGGGGCCTTTGGGGGCCATGGCCCCCCCGCTTTTCTACTTAAATACTATAACTAAGCTATTAAAAACATATACATTAAGTAGCTCAGTTGGCAATGATATACCTCYTATATATTGGAGGTTGCTSTTTCAAATCCCATCCCAAGCAATTGTTTTTGCACTTTATAAAAGTTATTAATATTTAATTACATGTATTAGTTTTTATATAATATATTAATTATATGTAAATATAAGTTTTTAAAGTAAATTACACCGGTATCACTATTTCTCGGTTAATACTTTGAATGTTTTAGTTTTTAGAGTAAATAATATAATATATTAATTATATGTAAATAATGTTTAAATTGGTATTACTATTTTCMTGTTAATACTTTGAATGTTTCAAATTTTAATATTACATTAATTAATCTTTTTCGAAAAATTTAATAGTCTAAAAACAAATCATTTTGATTTACAAATTTTTACAATATTATAGCATCTTCAACATATTCTTTAAAAAATTTCCAAAATGGATAATTAAAACTCTATTAAAACCAAGCTCGAGCTCCCCGCCCCAGCCAATCTCTCATTGGCAGGAAAGTCGTTTCGATCCATTGGGGTCAAATAAAGACAAAAAATGATATGTCAGTGACCTATAAACCATTATTATCAATGATTATTAACGGTGTGAATATGATGGAAAAAAATGATTGGATCAAATCCAATCTCCCATTGGCAGGAAAGTCGTTTCGATCCAATCCATTCTTGGGGTCAAATAAAGACAAAAAATGATATGTCAGTGACCTATAAACCATTAATATCAATGATTATTAACGGTGTGAATATGATGAAAAAAATGATTCTCTCTCATTGTAATCATTTTTTGTTTACACTCTCTCATGTTTTCTCCGTTTTGGAGAATTTTGGAGAGCCTGTTGGAGCAAAAATATGCCTAAAATCTTCATTTTCTCAATTTTGAAAAATCTATTGAAGATGCTCTTATATTTCGGCCCCCCGGACTACAACGGTTGTGTTCCGCCCCTGGTGATAGGTGAATTCTTTTGTTTTCTGTAATCCAAGTTTTGTGAATGTGATGATACCATATGGGATCACTAGTCAAATTGTTTTTTGATGCTTATATTTTATTTATTATTTGATATTTAATTTATTTTAATTGATTGTGCACTTGTTGGTAATAGTTTTTTCTTCTTAGTATGGAATGTACATAGATTTGCTTCGATATCGGATTATTGATGCTTATATTATATTTACCTTTTTCATATATTATTAGTTGATTATGAAATCATGTATTTTTGCAAATGTATTTTTGCAAAGTAGTAGTGGTTTGATGTAAGTTATACTTTGCACACCGTATTTGTTAACATTTATATTGATTATTTAGTTAAAAAAAAACACTAAACAACTCACTGGGGGTAAATTGGTCATTTTAATCAGTTCTGTCAAGTCCTGTCATATCTTACCAAACGTTAAATAGCTGTTATGTTTTGTCCTATCATATCTGCATACCAAACGCACCCTTAGAGTTAAAAGTGGAAAAATATAAAAACTAAAAAAGAAAATTCCAAAAAACATTTAAAAAAGTCGCGTCGTCGAGAAACGCACGCCACAACTCACGATGACAGGCTTTTTAGAACCCTGATCGCAAGTGAAATTTCTAGAATTCTAAAGGATCAATATTGTAAAATGATCGTAATACAGGGGTCGAAGTGGAAATATCATTTTAATAATAAATTTTCTTTTATAAATATTTTCCTGAAACATCGGGGCTAAAACCCTAAAAACGAGCGGCTCTCCATAGCAAAACCCTAATTTCATCCCACAAAGGGCAAAACCCCTTCGCTGCTGACTTGGAGATCTTCGTCTCCAATGGCGTTGTATCTTCTCTACGAATCTGCGTCTGGATATGGACTGTTTTTGGCTCACGGTATTGATGAAATCGGGCAAAACACAGAGGCTGTTCGTAACTCGGTAGTCGATCTGAATCGATTTGGGAAGGTTGTTAAGCTTGCCGCTTTTAATCCTTTTGAATCAGCTCTCGATGCTCTCAATCAGTGCAATGCCGTCTCCGAAGGTACTTGCACGCATGCATGAATATATATAGCAATGTTGAAATGATTCTATTTAGTTAACATGCGGAGGTGAATTGAAGTTTTTCCGTGATTCCTGATATATTTGTTTGAAAGTTTGAATCATGTTTTCGGATGGTAATTTTGGAGTTTAGAGCTTAAGGATGTTATCTGTTAATTTGTGATCCTATTTGTTCAAATTGGTTATATGCCATTCATTTTGGAAGTACATGATTGTGGTGGTTTATGTAGTTATTTATTTATTTTTATTTAGGCCAAATGACTGATGAGTTGAGGAACTTCTTGGAGCTTAGCCTTCCTAAAGTCAAGGAAGGCAAGAAACCTAAGTTCAGCTTAGGAGTAGCAGATCCCAAAATTGGGTCTCACATATATGAAGAAACTAAAATTCCCTGCCAGAGCAATGAGTTTGTGCTTGAGCTTGTTCGAGGTGTCCGTTTGCATTTTGATAGATTCATTGAGAATCTCAAGGTTTGCTTATGATTGAATAGTTTTCTTTTGTTGGAAAAATTTATGTTCGACAGTTTGTGCCTGCTTTATCAATGTTTTATGATTCCTTGAAATACTCTGACCACAAAAGACTTGTTTTTCTTGAACTTATGCAGCCTGGCGACTTGGAGAAAGCCCAACTCGGTCTCGGCCACAGTTATAGCAGGGCAAAGGTTAAATTCAATGTTAACCGTGTTGACAATATGGTTATTCAAGCAATTTTTCTCCTAGATACTCTTGATAAGGATGTCAATTCATTTTCCATGAGAGTCAGGTCTGTTCACTCTGCTTTTCTTCATATTAGTTTAATTTATTCGTTTCATTTTACAAGTGCCCTTGCTTTGATCACCAAATTATGTTTTCTTTCCCTTGTAAGTTGGAATCTTCTCGTATTTGCTTTCCGTTATAAGAATTGGCTTAGAGGTACACCTGTGAAGCGATTGATGTTTTATGCAGGGAATGGTACTCATGGCATTTTCCTGAGCTAGTGAAGATTGTCAATGACAACTATCTGTATGCTAAACTTGCAAAATATATAGAGGACAAATCAGAGTTATCTGAAGATAAATTAGCAGGCCTTGTGGATATACTTGGGGATGAAGATAAAGCAAAGGAAGTAATTGAAGCTGCTAAAGCGTCCATGGGTATGACTATAGCTATTGTATTTATGTGGCGATGGTAGTACACCCTTTCATGCTTTCATTATGTCATTATGTTTTCATGTTATTTTTCAGGCCAGGATTTGTCACCAATTGACTTGATCAATGTCAAGATGTTCGCCCAGAGGGTGATGGATCTTGCTGAGTATAGGAAAAAACTTTATGATTACCTCGTTGTTAAAATGAGTGACATTGCACCTAATTTGGCTGCTCTAATCGGTGAAGTTGTTGGAGCTCGTTTGATATCTCATGCTGGTAGCCTAACGAATCTGGCCAAGTGCCCATCTTCTACCCTTCAAATCCTTGGTGCTGAGAAGGCGCTTTTCAGGTCTTATTTCATTTCAATACTTCTTTAGCTGCTGATAAAAAAACTTAGTTTCAATCAAGTTTTCTTTGTGGGTTATAATGGAATTGCATGGAAGACAGTGGTCAACAACTTTCAGATTAGTGTCTGGTTTTTGTGTGGTTGAAGATAAGCTAATTGTTAATAAACGAACCTTTGAAACATGATTGAATGTGGATTCTTGAATGCTCTGTTCTGGTTACAGGGCTTTGAAAACCAAGGGAAACACCCCGAAGTACGGGCTTATTTTTCATTCATCTTTTATTGGACGGGCATCTGCTAAGAACAAAGGTCGGATGGCTCGTTATCTGGCAAACAAGTGTTCCATTGCTTCTCGAATTGATTGCTTCTCAGGTAAGTCTATCCTTCTCTGAAAAAGTCTTGCTTGGTCTTTATGTGTTTTTGGCCTATAATTGTATCTTTTAAACGATTACAGAGAAAAGTACCACTTCATTTGGAGAAAAACTTCGTGAACAAGTTGAGGAGCGTCTCGACTTTTATGACAAGGGGGTTGCTCCTCGTAAAAACATTGAGATGATGAAAGCTGCCATGGAAGATGCTTCAAATCAAGGTTCGTGTGGAAAATAACTCAATACACACTTTCTAATATATTGATTAATATTTGGATTGAAGTGCTTGGAATTGCAACACTCTTGATATCTTGGAAGCAAAAGTAATCATGGTAGGAAGTGGGAATCTTTCTGCCCATTTATGATATTTGCACACTTGATTTTATGGCATATGATTATAACAATTTAATGAGTGATTTTCTTTTTGAACCATCGCTTGGTTTTTTGTTGCAATCGAACCTTTTGTTCATGCAAAAAAAGCACAAAGAAACCCTATACTTTGCAAGAAGTAGCGATTTTGAACATAGCTGCTCGCACCAGGTAGTAATCTGCATCAGTAAGTCAAATTATTGAGGAACAGCTTTTTTTGATATCAAATCTGGGAACGTAAATTTATCATCGACTACTGAATTAACATGTCCGGTTAGGAATCTATGCTACAATTACAACAGATCTTCGTTTTGTTTCAGATACAGAAATGGATGTGGAGAAAACTTCCGAACCCACACCAAAGAAAAGCAAGAAAAAGAAATCCAAAGGCGACGAGGATGGAACGACGACAGAGGACAAAGAAAACAACGTTGCAAATGGAGAATCCAAGTCCGGGAAGAAGAAAAAGAAGCGATCACTCGAAGAAAGATTAGAACCCAACGAGAATGACGACAAAGAAAATGGAACGAACGGTGACGAAACGGAAAAGAAGAAAAAGAAAAAGAAAAGTAAAGATGTTGAAATGGAGGATGTGAGTGAAGAAGGTAAGAAGAAGAAGAAAAAGAAGAAGAAATCTGGTAAAGATTAGGGGTTAAATTATGGTTCTTGAAAACCTACCTTTGTAATCTATAATAGTTGTTATGGTTTAATGGTTAATGGTGTTTGTTGCTTGTCCAAGCACTACTTGGGTGACTTGATATCAAATTTTGTTGCAACTTTTTTAATTTTGGTATTTGTGTGTGTTTTTGGCCTTTTTTGATTAATTTTTTGCATTTAGGTTGAAAGAATGTTTTTGAAGGGAGTGAGTAAATGCATTTTATACATTGCGAGAGCATCCTTGATAAGAATTTTTACAATGGAGATTTTGAAAGATTATGTACAAACTCAAATATATTCTTTTAAATGTTCTAAAAAATGGAGGATGCAGGAGATGATGAAAGTCTTTAAATTTATAAAAAAAAATTGAAAGGACAAATTGTATGAAAAAGCATTTTCAAAATATACTTTCAGAACTTTTATTTTAATAACTAAGATGTAAAGTTTTAAACATTTACGTACTTGGGTAACCGGTTGAAGTATTAACTGGTTATGTTGTTGATTTAGCGAGTGATGTGGTATCCAATTTGTTATTATTTGTTGACGTGGTTAGTGGCATGATTTTTTTTTAAATATAGAATTAGTCTTCAACTGATTACTCGGATATTTAAATATTTAAAACTTTATATCCTAGATAGCAAAATGGAAGTTCTGAAAGTATGTTACCCAAAATATGAATTAAGTTAAAAGTACGTTATTTTTTCATGCAATTTGCCCTTCTAAAAAATGTTACTTCTATAGAGCATCTCCAATGGGGTAGATTTTTTAAAATGAAGAATCAAAAGTCAATCTTCAAGATTAGATTTTATAAGGGCCGTTTAGCTTGTGGGATTAAAGGAATTTGGAACTGAAAATTTCATTTCAATTCTCTGTTTGGTTGAACGAAAGTTTGGAGTTGAAACAATGGGATTTCAATAAAAATTCCCATAGAATTCAATTGTTTCCATCTCTACCGAGTCTCTTTCATCAGATCTACCACAATCTCTATATCGCTTTTGCATCGTACAGAAACAAACAAATATTTACAAAAAGAAAAAAAAATTAAATTTCATTCCAAATCCTACAAACCAAATACGTTAAAGATTCAAAATTCTTTCACAAAATTCAAATCTGTCAAAAACATCCCGTCAAACCAAGCAAACACTAACCTATACTTAAAAAGGGTATGTAAATAGAATGTAGACTTTTAAATGTATATCCTTATAAAGAAGTCAGAAGTAATAGAAGCACATATTTATCTATATTATTTGTTCAACTATACATGAATGTTTGGTAGTAGCTTAATGATAAAAAAAAATGATGCATTCAGTATGCTTTTAGGGAAGAGTTTTATGCAGAAAACCGTAAATTTGCATCCAAAATATGATTGTGATGAAAACCTATTGTTCGTTTATAGATTTCCTTTGAACCAAACTGGACATGTAAATCCCACTAGGAAGTAAGATCTCAAAGACTTGACTTTTACATCAAAGAGTATAATGGTTATTTCCATAACTACCCTTGGCTTGTGCAAAAATATGCATGAATAAAGATTAGTGAACGATTCCATAGCATCGCCCTTTCTAACGATCAAGGCTCGTAGCGGGGCTAACTAATAAAAGGCCCAGAGCTGGAGCAAGCTTATACTGAACGGGGCACGAGAAAAATAAGCAAGACGGATTTCCTTCGGACCAACTCCATCAATTCATTATTAAGTGTCTATGAAACTACGAAACAGAATGTTACACGAGTGCGAAGCAAACTACAGTTTGTGAAACCATGTATGAGATCCGGAACCGAAACAAGGTCAACTGAAGGTTTTGGACCACTCGACCGACCTAAATGTCGACTGCAATCTTTGCATCGAGACGAGTGAATTCTTCAAAGTAAGCCTTCAGATGGTCGTAAGAATGCTTCACGTCATCGACTGCACACATCTCTCTTATGCTGTGCATTGACAATTGTGGGGCTCCGATATCAACCGTCCGGATCCCCGTCCCACTCGCCAGAATCGGTCCGATGGTTGAACCGCATGGCATGTCGTTTCGAACAACAAAGTCCTGTGTTACATAAAAGTTTTCTTGATTAGGCTTGTGCATCGAAACGAAGATTAAATATTGTGGTACATAATTATGGTGGGTTCATCTTTAATCTTCGGCTAGTTGTGGATTACATAAATAACCCTGTACGATCGTGTACCGAAAAGGCGTTTGGTTGCATATTCTGCAACAAAATTAGCTTTATAGTTGATATGACATTTTTAGGTGTCTTAACAAGTTCTTTTAGGATGCTTTGAAATAACGCGTCCCATTAGCTTTTTTATAATAACTTTTGAAAAGCGTCCTATATTACATTTTTATAACACTCTTGTAAATAATGTCACATAAAAAAACTAAAAGAATATTTTATGTTAAAAATATCCTATAAAACTTGTTAGGACACCCAAAAACATCATATCAACTTATTGTAATACCTTTAAGTAGGACGTACAATTATTTGTTCCTATAAACTTAAACAATCTATTAGTAAGTCGTGTATGGATAAAGATATCTGCGTAGATTAATCTGTCTGTATAGATTTGGTAAGTTTTTAGTTGGGTGCGTTTTTTCATAGATGGAAGGAGCGTGTTTTTTAATTGGAAGGGTAAGTTTGGAAAAAACTTAGACTTTTTGCATAAAGCTCCCCTCTAAAAACTTGTTGAATAAGCCACTTTCTACATCATTAAGCCACTACCAAATAGTTGTATATGGCTGACCGAAAAAACTGAGTCCCATTAAGCTCATTAAGTTGCTAACAAACAGACCTTAAATATATTTGGCGTCCTATAAGACCGATTTTATTGTAGTGGTGTTTGAGAAGTAAGCAATAACAAGAAACAAACAATACGATTCTTCAACCAAACCGAACACAAAGAAAAAGAATGAAAAGACATAGCAGGGCAAGAATGCATAGCAGACCAACCTGAACTGGGATGTTGTGCTTAGCTGCTATTTCCCGGAATATAAAGGCGGTTACAGCATTAGTGGCGTATCGTTGGTTAGCATTATGTTTAATCACAAGCCCACCGTGCAGCTTGGGTTGATGATTCTCTTCATGTTTGTCCTGAGAAGAAATCATGTATGACAAAGTCTTCAAACCAAACCAAACGAAACGAGCCCAGTATATCTGACCCAGAAGTGGGGTCTAGGAGGGCCAAGATGTACGCAAACTTGCAGTTGATTCCATGAATCCCTCCCGGGGGCGCTTGTGAAATGTGTGTGAAACAGAGAAATGCATATAAATTTCTTGAAAAAAAAAATGTTAAGGATACACAACACAAACCATATAGTTCGGATGCAGGGCATGTGCCATGTCAGCGGACACTAGGAAGCTTTTTTGGATTGCTTTTTCTAGTAACTGCATAAAATTAATGTGAAGAATGTATCAAAAATCAACACATGTAAAATAAACTCCTCATGTGATTGCTTATAAAACCAGCTGCTAGGCTTTTCATATTGGTTACACCTTTTTAACCTATATAATGATCTTTATTTTGTTTCCCGGAGGACACCAACTTAAATAATGTTGTCATTTTAAGCCAAATCCAGCCAAACCGTCATCATAGTTCACATATCACTTACAGTTAGTTTGGTATGTGTGACAGAGCGGAACATGACGGATCAAAAACTTGTTGAACCACATTTGATGCGACATTAGACTGGGAACAAGACAGAATATATTCAAAAATGATTTTTTTGTCCTACCAAGATAGGAGATGAGACAAAATTGGTAAATTACTAAACTACCCACGTCAAATTAGATCCTTAAAACGTTCGACAACTCTTTCACCCGCCTACCTCACTCTCGCGGCATCCATGTACCAAACTCATCCTTAAAGCACTAGTAAATGACTATACTCCCCTGATCCTTAAAGCACTAGTAAATGACTATACTCCCCTGATAGAGCTAAAACCTAAACAAAGCAAAGACTAGGGGTCTGGGTTGTCAAATTATAATTAAAGATTTATAGGTGTCCGAAATTAAACCGAAATTACATTCAAATACCCCCCACCCCGCGAGGCGGTCAACCTGAGTATTTTTCCCACTTCTAAGGGGAAGCTGCTCGCCATTGCATCAACGCTCCTTGTTTTAGCAAGGACTGGGGATAGAAGTTTCTGTATGCAATCTTTCTCTTGTAAACTTTAATGGGATGTACAAAAAACTAGAGATTGGAATTCATGGTCTCCCCAACCCCACTTAAGCTCTATCTTGGCATAGGATACCACATTGTTCTAGAATAGCATGTATAAAATTTTTGAAAAAATGGAACTTCACTTTCATTGTACAGATAAATTTAGGATATGAAGCTGTTCTTACCTGTGAATCTGAGGAAAAGAAGCTTGTGATGCGGGATAGAGCATCAAACATGACTGGAGATCCAGCTCCTTGTGCTGAACTAGATCCAACCTCCTCATGATCAAATAAAGCCACCATTCTTACACCACTCTCGTCTTCAAGACTTTTTTCTGACACAGTGGCATCTATTAAAGCCTGAAAGCACGGAAGTTTAGTAATAAAGATTGCAGTAGCAAAATGGACAAGTTGCTTGATAAACAGCCAGTTCAACAACCAAGGTTAAGCATCTATGGGTCCACACAGCAAACGATGTGGCCAGGCCTAGTGTGATGAGAGTAAGACTGTAAGAGTAGGACTCGCCACCCTAATACATAACTCATGTGCTTTAAAATTTTCCCCCAAATAAATATACATGCATGCATACCTTCATATTTGAAGTAAGTCTTACCTTCAAAGAGCAGAAAGACATACAAAGATTGTCAAGCCTTCCGGAGAATACAAACTCCTTCATTGCACCAGCAATTATACTTGGTTGAGTGTCACATGCTTGTAACTCAAAATCACAAATGTCGTCTGGCTTACAACCAATCTGAGCTGCAAGAAGCTAGAAAAAGGGAAACCAAGAATCAGTACATCCAAGATAAAATTTTCTAAAAGAATTCAGAAGATTGATAAAAATCAATATATATATATATATAAAGTGCACTACCTGCAAAAGAAGAGAATGATGCTTCTGGCTACTTTCATTGGACTTCCCTCCATCAGTAAGGATACTTTTCCCATCTGGACCATTCTCAGCAACCACCTTATTGAGCTCAGCCTGACAAAGCTCCCATGTAAATGAGTTGGATAAAGAATCAATCACCCATATATATCCTCAGAAAAGGAGTTTGTAATTTCAAGTAATATATCATAGGAACTTGAAGAACTATGTATATAAAGTGAAACTTTCTGGGTCTCTTAATTTATGCTCTTGGATGGGTAGTTGAATAGAGGGATAAATCTTTTCTCCTTCATATTGAATGACATTCGCCCAGAAAAGAAGAGTATGGGGAAACCATAAATGTGTTGGTGGAAGGATAAGGCGAACGCAGAAGCAAAGCTAAAACCAAACCAAACCAAACCAAACGAACCTAGTATATCCCACAACCCAAATGTGGGGTCCGCCGGGGGGGGGGGATATACTCAGACCTGACCTCTACCCCAAGGAGTAGAGCGGTTGTTTCCTTGAAGACCCCTGGAATGTGAAAGAGTGTTAAAATGCAGAAGCAGAACTGTATAAAATGTGAACATCATAAGCTGGGCAAGATGAGAAAGGAGCTCAAGAACAAAAGACAATGCCATCAATCCATGAAGACTCGATTACAACCCACAAGTCATAGTCAGTATCAGCAATTTATTTACATAAATTAAGATTATGCCTCTCCATGTACAAACCAAAGCAAATCGAATAACAATCATATCAACATAATAACACACACCCTTCCTTATTCAACAGTGTACCAGTTTTATAGTGTAGCTAGTCAATGTTGACAAGGCCAACACTAACAGTATTAGAATAGCACTGCAAGTAGCAAAGGACACAAGTTGCATAGGTGCCTGGCAACAGAGAAAATAGCCTGTATTTCAACTCCTAGACATTAAGCAGGAATATCCATCCATACTTGTAGGATGATTTGTTTGGAAGGCCCGTTAATTATATATATTATAGACATTACCACTTATCTAGTGGTAAAAAGTATGTGCCAATACAGTATTTAAATAGAGTGATTAAAATAATTACCTTAACAGATGTTGCCAAGACAGGAGCGAGATGAGTTTGTGCATTCACCTTAAATCCATCATTAACTCCCCTACTCAACCAAAAGCCAACACATTTATAACCCATAAGCACGGATATCTATTTGAGGTTCTACATCCCCTAAGGCTGATGACACAAAATCAAAGATTATTTCATCAAATAGGTCTACCTATCCAGGTGAATTGCGAGGGTTGGGATTCGCATTATGGGCTCCTCAATTTTAACAAGCCGGTGTGAGTAAGATGCGGAATCTCCTTTTCCATCTCTAATAATCATTCTTCCAGCAACAGTTAAATCGCGATCAAACCAGGTATGCCACAAACCACCTCCATATGTCTGAACGCCAACTTCCAAATAACCACCTTTTGATACCTAATGAAGATATATCACATCATACTAGATTTCTTCCATTGAAACCAAATTTTGACAAAGTGATACAAACCCAATAGGAGATCCATAACTTGTAAAAATCAAAGACAGATTACCTTTGAAACAGGCTTCAATTTAAGACAAGGACTGTCGGTATGAGCGCCAACTATGTGGAACCCATTTCCAGCAACATACCTAAGCAATAAGACAAACATTAAAAACCAAAAACGTTCATGCTCCTATGATATCTGAAAAGGCCTTTGATTGAGCTACAACAACCTAGATATATGGAGTGATGCCTAACTTTGAAGACAATATGCACCAACTTAAAGAAATCCAAAGATTTACAGTAAACATGACATTAAGATCCTAAAGACAATGCTCCTATAATGTTTCAAACGGCCTTTGATTTAGCTACGCTAAGCTAAACATATGGAATGACACCTTACTTTAAACACTATATGCTCCAACATAAAGAAACTCCAATATTTTCAACTCTTTTTCAACATCAACAGGTAACTGATTCTAGAGTACCAAATCACAACACGCATCAAGAAAAATAAAATGAACACATACTTTTTGCCAATGGCAAACGCAACAATGGTAGAGTAATTCCTTGTGAAAAAATACTTCTTTCCAGCTTGTAAATTCCAATCTCCCCTTTCAAAGATTTGCTCATATCCCGCAACTTTCAGTCGCCTCTTAGCTTCGTCTACAGATCAAAACAATAGATAATACACACCAGTAGTAAATACAAAAGATCGAGTTAAAATTTAAATTCGCTACGTCTCAAACTTGAAGTAATCAATTAGTAATAACAGTTTCCTTCAAAATCGATAACGAAATGAACCAATAAGGGTTTCAATTCGATATCTTGCTTCCTTCTCCGATTTTTCTCATCCATCAAGCAAGAAAGAGAAAAGCAGTTACCAACGGCGTGGAAAGCTGTCGGAGAAGCGTTTAAAAAGTTGATGAGATCGCCGGCAACTGAGCATTCTCCCTTTGCCATAGATTGATCGGAGGATCTTCCTCGGCGGTTTCGTGTGCGTGAATTGTACGTTTGCAACTGCGTTAGCGTTACTGTCTGCTTTAATCCCATTCCCATCGGAATATTTCCTTTTCTTTTTCTTTTTCCTTTTGACATTTTAAAATTAAGATTCTCACCCTTTTTTTTCTTTTTTAATGTATGATTTGATCTGTTTTTAACATAAATTGATATAGCAACAAATGAAAAAATGAAAAACTAAGGAACACATTGGTAAGTGAAGATTCAAACGAGAAAACGTTCATTTTACAATAATGCAAGAACACCCTTATCACACACGTAAGAGGACTTGGTGGTGTGCATACGACATGTCCTGCAATTTAGGTCGCGCCAAAGGTCATTTACATCTTTGATTTAGTATCAAATATAAAAGATTATAATATCACATCAAGAACACTTTTATCACGTGTGATAATACATGTGAGGGGGCCTAATCATGTACGAGCGACTTTGGCCACAACCTAGGACATGTCAAAGGTCGCACGTCTTTGATTTAGTATCATATGTGATAAAAATATAGTATCACATGTTATTGATCATAGTAAAAAAGTGTTGTCGCGTTCTCGTATAATGAAAGTGTTCTCGTTTGAACCTTTCCCCACCTTGGTAACCATTCATCTGAACGGTATGTACATGTGTATACAATTAATAATTTGTAAGCAATTTGTTCAGTATACACGTATAAAAAAACCAAAAAACAACTTCAATTACTTGTATGCACATCTACATACCGTCTATATGAATGATTACCAAATTGTTCCTCAGTTTTTCATTTTTTTTGTAGGTTTGCACTTGAACCTCCTCGTGCAACACTAATTTTCAAAGGGTGTTATTATATAAATCAAGTCATATATTGAAAATGTAAGAAAATAACTCTGATGTTGATAGAATATTATTAACATGTAAATATGTACTTAAAGCATCTCCAATCCATCAGAGATTTTATAAGAATTTTTTTTTATTAACATGGATATCAAACTATGTGAGCCGACTAATCCCAGAACGATCATCTGTTTTGCAGATAATCCGGAGCCATCGTATTTGAATCTCTGTGACCACAAAATAATTTTTGTTTTAAAAAATAACTTTTTTATTTACAAATTACAATACATGTGTTTTTTTATTTACAAAATTATAGAATAATTTTTTAATTATATATATATATATATATATATATATAATTGCAATTTGTTTGTTGCAACATGCGACAAAAAAAAACGTGATCAAAAGGCATTTGTTCTAGCGGCATCTTAATCTTTTGCGTTTTAAAAGGTCAGAAGTTTAAACCTTACAAAAAATAAAGAACATATATGAATTTATTTACTGTATTTGTTGTATATAAATATTATATATTAAAAAAACAAAAAAAAAATGCGAAACTTTGCAATGTGTTTTTTATTCGGTAAACTTCAAAATCAAAATGATATTAAATAAGTAATGAAATAATTTTCTTAAACTAGTATAATAAATTTGATTATCCTTTAAAGAAATCGAATAAATATCTTACTTGATAAAAACATGAAATTAAGAGTCATTTACCAGATGCTTATCTGGATAAGTGTTTACCAAATCATATTACTTTACCGGATGAATATGATAAAGACCAAAAATCTTACCCGGTAAGAGCGAGACAATGACCAAGAGTCTTACCCGGTAAGTAAAAGCGAACACTTTTACCAAAGTTAGCATTTACCGGGTAAATTGTTGTATACGATGCCCTTTTTGGTGAACCAAAATCTTACATGGTAAGTAAGTGAAAATATTGAATTTTATTATTAAACACTTACCAGGTAAGTGTTTGGTAAACAACCCCTAAGTATTATCATTTCATATTGTCACTGCAATCAAGCACATCGAAACAAACAATTGATAGCAGAACTTTTTTTAAAGATTGGTGTTTTGAAAATATTTTAACTGAATATATTGGTTTGATAACTTATGTGTACAAATATTTAAGAAATACGTAAAACATTTACGTAAATAATGACTAGTTTATGAAATTCACGTGAAAAATATGGCTAAATACTGAATGGGAACGAAAAGATTAGTTACTGTAGTCAATTTCCCCGAATAGTACTATGACGAAGGATCGTGTAAGAATATGAGTTAAGGTGAAAAACATAAGCAACTCACTTTTAATTTCACCTTCATCCCATAAATTGCATTTCATGCAGGAATTGATTTGGTGCATCTCATCACTGCTTATCTTTAATTAGAATTAATTCAAAGGTGGAGATTTTTTCTTGTTCTTCTCATCTTAACTTTTATTTTCACCGGAACCTAACCCGTAATACTATGCCACCCATATTTGACTAAATGTCCAGGGACTGTTCTTGTACAAAATGAAATTATTGGGGGGGTTTTATGTAAGCATATATTTAAGTGGAAGAGAACTTGCAAATGCCCATCCAATCATATTCCTGAGTAGGTGTTGTCCGACCAGCAGGGTGTTAAAGACTTCTTCTGCCATCTAGTCGCCGGCGACGGTAGGAGTTTACTAGTTTCCGTTCATCTTTTTTGTCGAACGATCCTGTATGATTTTATGCGATTCTCGTCCTTTGTTTGTGATTTCTGATTTTCAATTGGTTCGGAGATTAGAGCAAGCTATCATCAACCTTTTGTTAATAGTTTTTACTCCGATTGCTACATTCCGAGACTATTTCTATATAATACTTGTTAGTTTTTTTGCTTTTTTGTTGGATTTTAGTCGTACTTGTTGGTGTGTTCGATTTGTGTTTCTGCGATACTGTTAAAACTTAAAGTCGGTGTAGGTGGGTATGACGTTCTAGCTCAGCACAATGTGTTTCCTCTTTTTAATTTGCCACAAATTTTGTGATTAAAAGCTATATTGTTCATTTTAGTTACAGGAATTGAAGGATATTGTGTTTTCTAGGGTTTATTGTGATGATATGCTGTAGAATTGTTCTTGGATTGACTCTCATTCAACCTAGAAAATATTTATTCTAGAATATATAAGCATGTCACAAATTGGGTCGAACTTGGGGTGTTTCTCTATGTGGAAGTTACTGTTTGATGAGTGGCCACTTGCCGTTATAGGTAGTTGGCTATTATTAAGTTTAATCTGTGAATAAGCATCTCATGAATTGCTAGTTCTCCGTGAAATTGTGTACAAATAAAAAGAGACCACTCCCTATGGGTTTAATGGACTCTGCTACAAATGAGAATGAATTTCTACTATGAAGATGTTAAAGACTTAAAAAAGAATATTCATGCACTGAATGCTCTGATGTCTGAAACTAGGGTATATGCTTTTGTATGATCTTGAAGATGAAGACTCGAACTAGATTTCATACGACTACATATGTAAAATTTGTAAAAATCCAGCATGACACCGTTTCTTCTCTAACAATCACATCTATGTTTTAGTCATAAGTGATGGCATGAATTCAACATTTTTGCATATATGTGAGAGAATATTAAGTACGCCTAATGTTCGGCCTTCCAGCTTATATAAAATAGAAATGAAAGAGGGCAAAAGATCATTTACTGAAGTTGGAATTTGTAGTGCTGTTTATGTTGATCTTATGGAATTTACTTACAAATCACTAAATGTTTAGGTGAACGTGAACCTCTTGATCGTTTGACATAATGATTGATCAATTGGGCTTTTGAGTGTTCATTTGACCTCAGTCCTTCATGGCAAAAAGGATCTGTTCCTGGACTTAGGTTAGGGCAAGAAGCCTAGGGTTAATTGAGGTGTTAGAGTCTCATATGGCTAGACTTGGAACATTTATCCTCAATATATGTTGGAACCTCACTTTTCTCCTCAAGGGCTTCTTTTGGAGAGTAATTGTTGGGAACAGAATTCACAGACCAAGGAAATAAAGGAAAATGCTCTATCGCAGAGTTGAAATGCTTCCAACGGCAAAAATGGAGGGGGCTAGCATTCAAGAGGCTAGACTCTCCTATTAGAAGACATGAGTAAATTTTACCACCCACACATCCCGTGCTTATATAAGTTATAACTAAACAGGTAACCGACTAGTGATATAAATTCCCCTAAATACTCTCAAGGAGGAATCCCTGCAATGCAATCCAACGTAATTGCTACTGATTTATTTTCCCCACCACTGTGGTTCCAGCCTTACTTTCCTTACCCCGTGTCTTCTTCCTAGAATATGTGAATTGATTCGGTGGGTGCATGGCAGTACTTTAATGGGGTTCTACATATTTCCACATAGTTTCAGAGCCAAGGTCTTACCACGCTAGGGACTCAACACTATGGGGCAATCTATACTCGTCCAACCCCCTATCGGCACTTTGTGACAATCTGTGTCCGTCTAGCCTCCATTGGAAGGGGCGTGTTAGAGTCGCTCATCGGCTAGACTTGCACTATTTCTCTTGAATATGTGTTGGAGCCTCCCTTCTCTCCTCAAGGGCTCCTTTGGAAAATAATCTAATAGGGTTCCACATTTTTAGACAACAGAAATTGTTTAATGAGCAACTTTCACATAATATTTTCTCTAATGCCTGGATGGAAACATGTAATTTTACCCTCCATGGGTGTGGTTTTAGGAATCAGAGGTGTTCATATGGTTGACAGAGTACAAATGTGTTTGCACATTTGCTTTGTTCTTGATCATTATGCCCTATATGTATGCTGCACTTTTTATCTCAATTCTATGTTCCTACATGAAATAAGTTTCTTACCTCTTATTTTAATGAAGTGTTTGATGCAATAGTTTCAGTTATGGTTGTATTGTTGCATCGATCATTCATCGTATTCTGGGGTCTATGGTTAGTAACCGTGGGGACAATAGTTTTTCTTTCGTTGCATCATACATGCACTTTTAGTCATGTTTAAGGACACGTTGTCTTTCTTTCCAGTCTCTTATTGATGTTCTCGAATCTAGTTTCTTCACACTTATTACAGCCAATGCACTTTATATAACTTGTTTTATTTGGGCCATTTCAGAGGTGCTTTTAACAGCAAAATAATATATGGCATCCTTTCGAGCATTCATGAACAGTCCTGTTGGGCCTAAAACTGCTCATTTCTGGGGCCCGGTCGCCAACTGGGGATTTGTTGTTGCGGTATGCTTTTCTACTAGATCATTGAGGGTGTATTAGGTACGCAGGACAATACGGGACATGATAGAACAACAGCTTCTTGTCCCATGTTTGGTGCAACACTAGACGGGAAAATGACAGGACTGAGTGAGACAAAAATCCGATTTCTCCCCACCAAAATAGGTGGAACAAAAGTCGGGGCGATAAAACAAGTTTGATAAATTACTAAACTACACGTCAATTAAAACCCTAAAACTTTGCATAATTCTTTTACCCGCCTACCTCACTCTCGCCCGTCAAGTTCTGTATTATCCTATCTTGTCTGTCTACCAAACGCACTCTGATGATGTCAGAACAGACTCTAGAGACCTTAAAAGTTAATATAAACGTGCTTTGTTGCAAGAATATTCTCATTAAAGGCTGTGATTGGTGAAATGTGGTAGGGACTGGTGGATATGCAGAAACCTCCAGAGATGATATCAGGCAACATGACCGGAGGTTGGTTATATGTCATATAAATTAATGTGGTTATGAAGGTTAAAGATTCTCATCATACTCCTAACTTTTCACTGCAGCGATGTGTGTGTATTCTGCATTATTCATGAGGTTTGCGTGGATGGTGCAGCCTCGTAACTATCTACTTCTAGCATGTCATGCTTCAAATGAGTCGGTTCAGCTCTATCAATTTTCACGTTGGGCAAAGAGCCAAGGGTAAGCTACTTTGGATGTGATACTAGTTGCATTCATATGTTCCCTTTGTAATTCCATATTCATGTTTTGGGCCAATTGCATGCAAAAGTAATGTACTTTGATTTGATTCCTGTTTTGTATAACGTACTTCCAAAACCATCAGTTTCATACCTCATATGTGACATTTCAAACATTTAGGACCTAATTTGGTTGGATTCCTATTTTGTGTAGCGTATTTTGTTCTAAATATTTGAGATATCACACATGAGGTACCAAAATGAAAGTTTTGAAAGTATGTTACACAAAATAGTCATAAAAAAGCTTGTTGCATTTTCATATTCCACCAAATTCTTGGGCCTCCACCACTACATCAAAACCCTTGTGCTTTGGGTTTAGAAATCTTTGAGTAGGAAAACGTTGCATTTTTCATGGACATTCTATTCATTTTTACGGGATGGAGGGAGTACTAAACTACATCAATATTCATAAATCAAACCAAACGAACCTGGTATATCCCACTTGGAGGTGGGGTGTGGGAGTTTGTGATATATGTAGACGTGACCTCTTTCTCTACCCCAAAGAGTAAAGGGGCTATTCGAATGATTTTCCATTAAGTCTTGCATAGATAAAGTTGTCTGTGGTGGATTAAATAGTCTGTATAGATTGGGAATTTTTTTGTTTAGGAGGTTTTTTCATAGATGAAAGGAGCGTGTTTTTTAACAGGGAGGGCATGTTTCGAGAAAACTTGTCTTTCCGCATAACACCCACCCCTCAAAGAAGCTTACTAAATAAGTTACTTTCTACATTATTAAGCCACTACCAAACAATTATGTACAGTTGGCAAAATAAGCTACGAGTCTCGTTAAGCTCATTAAGCTGCTAACAAACAAACAAACCCTAAAGCTGTTGCTTCGGATCTTATATCAAACATATAAAGTTACAAGTCCGATGGTTGTCCGACCTTCCCTCACAACTACTTTTTTTTTTGTACCAAAGGTATTTTCAGCAGAAGGAAGATAAGGCCCCATCAACTTGAACCGCAGCTGTTATTTTCATCTCTTCCCTGGACATTATCTTTGTGTGGTAATTTTGGTTTTAGTTTCTTTGAAGCTTAATATAAGTATTGAATCGAAACAAAGTTCTGCATTCGCCATCTCGATCACCATTGATGGTGATACTGACACCGATTTGATCATTGATGTTTTTGCTTTTATATTCCTTTTATTTTGTTCTTCGGTATCTGATTCAATAAAAATCCGACATGTTCTTGATTTACCATCACCATCGAAACCATAACATGGGTTGTATTTTGATCAGTATGTTACGCCTTTAGTTTTGCGAGTCTTTTTGGCACCTTATGTTGGTTTTAGCTGTTGGCTGAAAAATTAGTTGTTAGCTGATAAACTAGTTATCTTTGGTAAAAACTAGCTAATAAGCTACACATCAATGTAAAATGATTCAAAAGGACATGTTGAAAAATTATTTGGAAAAATATGAAGGACGTAATTATAAAAATCATCTAGAACTTATTGAAACACTACTTGAAAATAGCTGTATTTAAAAGCTAGCTCAGATGTACTTTTTGGGTAGAGCAATTTGCATCATTCATGATTATCGTGGGAACGGTGCGTTGAAGTGTCGTCGTTCTTTTTGCATAATAGTACGTGAATTATTAGATCAATGCATTGCTATTGATCATATAGATACACAATCTATAAGTATATTTGTTCCCGTCACTTCGAATATTTGGAGTCACAAACCGAACCGAACGAAACCATGTAGTTTGGAGTTTTTTTGTTAATCGAAATCAAAGCATAATGCTTAAAAACTAAATCATGGTAGCCGATATATTTCGATTCGATTCAGTTCAATTTCATAATTATATGATCGGGATTACACAACAATAAGTTTGTGAAGGGCCATTGGCTCATCGATACCCTGTAACTCCATCTTTCTAGAATTTCAGGGTTCATGTCTAACCAAAGATAAGAAATGTGTGAGTTTAATTTGTTCGTGTATAAAATATGCGTTCGGTTCGAAGGAAAATTTGGATCTGAAACCCCACAACAGATTGGATTTAGAAATCTCTTGAAAATGACTGTCATTTCAAATTTAAATTCTATGGATTTTACTTGTTTTCATCATATCTCTGTCCCGTCTTTTTTTATCAAATATGTCATAATCTTTCCGTTGCCTTGACATCTTGTCGAAACAGACAAATTATTTATAGAACAAACAAATAGTCACAAAATTTGAGTTCCATGGTCTTCGATTTCTATGCTTCTTCGGTTTCAACTTCCTGGTTTCCATGGTTCTCGAACGGTTCTTAGATTTCATGTTTACATATGCTTTCTACGGTTTCCGATTTCTTGTTCCATGGTTCTGGATTTCATATTCTACTGTTTTATTTCATTTGGAATAAAACATTGTTATTTAATTTTATAAAACAATTGATACCTCCCAAAAATGGAATATTTATTGTACTTCATTTTTATTCCTAAATAAATATGGAACATATAAAGAAAGAGAAATAATATTCTCATACCAACAATAATGGAAATAAAGGGAAGCAAGGTGGACCAATCCCAATCATTTATTCAATTTCTTAATAAGAACATTCTCAATGGGTATCAATTCCCAAAAAAATTCGATTACCAGCAGCTCCAATCAGTCTCGTAAGAAACCAGCTTTTAAGAATACTTACGTGAGGAGACATTTTTTGGTTCACTCAACGGTTGAGGCTAGCGAGGGTCTGAAATTTAAACCCATGATACATCTTGTATTTAGGTAAAATTGGCTGAATCCTTTTGCCAACTGAACTACACGTCAGAGGCTCTTAATGGGTATCATTTATAAAACTGGTATCAAATTTTATGCATTCAATGTAAATAATAGAAAACATCAAAATATAAGATTTTAGTTGTATTCCTTTTTTATCTTCTCAATTTGGTGTAATATGTTTGTGTAAATGAATAGTGTTGCACTAAATTTGGTGCGTTATTATTCATTACATCAGATTTGGTTTTAAGTTTTTTGTGTATCTGTTGAAGGAATTACTGTTAAATTCAGTATTTGATGTTCCTATTGAAAATGGTCTAATGCAAAATATAGAAAATAATAATAATAAAATGTATTTTTATTCGAAAACGTTATAAAAACTAACGTAAGAATTTAACAAGACATGCGTCTTTCTGAACGAGTTGTGTAACGATTTGTTTCGCTATAACAAACTTTGTTTATAAAACTTTTTTTCATATGATCCTTTTTTTAAAGCATTTTATAGATTTGTTGTGATAAAACATACAAGTTTTTAGAGTAAATTACTGGTCTTGTAGTTTGTTGGTTTTCCCTACTACGGTCCCTCAAACGCGTTTATTACATTACTCGTCTATGTGGTATGCAAAAACGCATGTTCTGAGGCCCTCCCTTTAACGAAATCTGTTAACCCAGTTGACTCAAGGGTCATTTTCGTCTTTTACCCTTTTTTTTTGTCTTTTTATATTTTGTTTTATTAGCTTATACTATTGTATATATATATATATATATATATATATATATATATGTGTGTGTGTGTGTAAAATACACAGAGTCGTCACTCCTTTCCTTTAACATCACCATCAGCCACCACCTCCGACCACCTCTCTTTACTCTCTCTCTCTCTCTCTCTCTCTCTCTCTCTCTCTCTCTCTCTCTMTATATATATATATATATCTCCGTTCTCTTACATGCATACATCCCACAGTCATCTTCCCCATCCCCCATTGTGAAACCCATATATGGGCTCCTCCTTTTATCCACCTTTGTTTTAGGCGGGCTCACAATAGAAGCAATGTGAAACACCACCCACCTTCATCTTAGGCTAACCTATTGCTACCACCAAGTCCACCTCCATCTACGTTCTCATACACACTCAAAACCACATTTATCTCTTTCGTCCCCTCCCAACCTTCCATCTTGTTTGATAATATGTCATATATGTGTGTGTGTATATATATATATATATATATATATGACAGCTTATCATATACTTTCTCATATTTCTCAAAAGAACTATGACAAGTGGTTCTTTGGATTGTTGTATACGTATTAATTTGGGGCTACCATAATAAAAATGTATTATCGATTGACTTCCTTCGCAAATTGAAATCGGGTGTTGATATTCAACTTTTTTCCTTTCAAATATTAGCAAACTATATAAAATTTTTAACTTTTTTTTTCCAGATGATTGTTGCTGCAGCCCGATAGGCGTTTACTCGTAAATAAGTAAAAGTGATACAGTTTTTGAACCCAACTTAAAGTATAAAATGTTCTTTTGAATTAGCATAAACAGATTTACATATATATACTCGGATAAATTGTATAATTTTTTTGAAATAATACTTAACTCATTTAAATGTACCAGTAAAACTTTTTTAAAGGTGTAATTATAAAATAAAATACGTAATTTTAGTTAAATTTATTATTAATTAATTATTAAGAGGTAAAAAAACCCACTTGCATTAAAATTGGAATTTGATAGTGAGTGACAATCATTGTTAGTTAGAGGGACTAAAAGTGAAACAAAATGACAATCAATTACTTTCCATTATAAAATAAATAATTTTATATTTGTAAAAATGACATCTTTCCTTTCCTTTTTTTCCTGCTCAAAAACATGAAAATTTATTTTTTCTTCTTCCTGTTCCTTCTATTCTTAAAAACAGAAATAAAAGAATTTCTTTCTTGTCTTCCCTTTCAAAACTCGAGAACACAATACAAAAATGACTAACAAACGAATTTAATTGGAAAGCTCAGCCATTTTTTCCAATTTTCAAGCTAAAATTTTTCAATATTTAAACAAACCACATACTTACGATGTTAAAGGTTATATGTTTATAGGCTTAATCATTTGAGAACTCCAAAGTTTATGAGATCAATGAGAACTACAAACATTTTTCCTTCTAAGTATAATATTTAATATATTGATTAACATATGTTTGTTTCACAATATGTTTGTTTCACGTGTACTTGGTACACAATGTGAAACTTTTTATTTGTATTTTTGTTTCGCAAACATGCCAAAAATGTTCACATTGTGAACTGGGTACATGTGAAACAAATACATTATGAAACAAATATAGGTTACTCGATATTCTAAGCCATAGTTTTAGATGGAAAAAAATCATATGAAATAACACATGATGCACTAGTTCTCAAGATTATCACAATTTCATGGATTCTTAAAAAAAGTTTCCATATATATGTGTGAGAGAGAGATAAAAGTAAATTACACTTTTGGCCCCTGTGTGGTTGGCTGGTTGCCACACATTAACAACTCTTTTTCCCTTTTTGAACTAATTATAGTTTTGGTCAATATGGTTGCCATTTTGTTTCACTTTTGGTCCCTCAAACGAAAATCTGTTAAATAGATCTGTTAACTTGAGGGGTATTTTCATTTTTTTTATATTTTTAAAAATTTTCAATAAAAATTAAGAAAAAACTATTATTATATCGAGACAAGATTCTGATTGAGAGGTGTGAGAGAAAAACAAGTCCTAGAGGAGTCGTATGAAGCGGGAGCTCCATGTACAGTTTTGAAGCTGAGCCTTTCCAACGAGACGGGGGAATTATGCTTTTTCTCCCGCCGCAGCTTCGTGGGCGGGGGAAAATGACGTGAGAAAAAGATCCCAAGGCTAAGCCCCTATTGAAATAGTGTGTGTAAGTCAACTATATGTTTCAAATGAAACTCGTTTCGACTCATCGTGGGATCACATTAGAATTATAAATTATTATTACGATAATTTATATTCATATATCAATGATAATAAATTACGCAAAAAGGTGGTCCTCTGCCGGCACCTGTGGCTTCCGAGGTACAAGAAGATGGTCGCCATTTGTTGCTCAAACCACAACGAGCAACGACTGGAGTCAGAGCGTTAGAGTCGAAAAGAGGATTCCTCACTTCTTTCTCTCCTAAAAACTGGGAAGCGTTGAGAACAAAGAAATTGTTGGTCTATCCCCGAATGTGGGCCTAGAATCATTAGCCAAATCTCGAGATTTCTTTATTAATCTATTTTTGTATTGACAGTGCCAAAATACTTTGATTTCTCATGATAATACCTTACGTGCCAAACGTGCTAATTTCAATTAATTTAAGAAAATTCTAATTTATATGATAATATTACTTATTCAACAAATTATATGATTTACCCGAGTTGATTTTCCGTTGTGATAAACTGATAAAACAATAGCTATTGAAACTTTATCACGTTCAAAAATAGATAGATCTAACGTCGCATTCAGTAAATATTTATGATACATGTATTGGGTGTAGTCAATATGTCTAAGCTTGTCCCATGATGTATAATAAATGATACATTGGGACAAATGTAAAGGCAAACAAATAGCTTCTGCTCTAAGAACAGAGGATTATGTCGGTTGTAAGAGCCGTGAATCCGCTTGCCTAACGGATTTCTCAAGTGTTCAAATTTATTTATGGCATGAAACAACCCGCAACATGGATGTAGCTTATTAATACGCTACAGGAAACCCTACTTGAGTCAATTTTAATTTTTTTACCGCCAAAACCTGGAGGAGGGTATGGGAGTTCTGTTGGGTTTTGACCAGAGCGGAATAGGCACACTGAAAAATGAGGATTTCACCGAGCTACGTAAATCGATTTGGATGCCATCAAATTATTCTTGCCGGAGACGACAAAGTAGATGTATATATGTGATCGTATATATACATATATATATATATATATATTATTATTATATTTTTAATATTTTAATTGAGAATTATAAAATGACCAAAATACCCATGAGATAACGGACTTTTTTTAACGCAAGTTAATTTAAAAGACTAAAAATGAAACAAAATGACAACCAAAAGCGTAATTTACTTCTCTATGTTTATCTTTTTAACAAACACAAAAAAAGAAATAGTAAAAAAAAAATTCAAAAATCAACGGAATCATGAAGAGATATGGACCACAAGATTAAAAAATGGAATCATAAGATGGACGGCCAGGATTTGCTAAAAGATCGGCGAGCAAAGAGGCGACTCCATACGCTTCGCTTTTAACTGGAGCATTAACCGAACCCTCCGATCCCTACTATCATCACCGCCTTCTTTCTCCCATCTCTCTATTCTGGTAAGTCTCTCTCTCTTCGATCCCTTTTTTTTTACCCCTTCTTTCTCTCTCTAAATCCCTCTTTATCTCGCACGTTTTGTCCAACGAGCCAGGGGTTTTCTAGGGTTTCGAAACACACCACCTTTCCCCCAAATTGGGATTTTGTTTTCTTGTTCTTTTATTGGCTCAAAGATCCACGTTTTGTGTCGGACTCTTTGGAACCATTATCCAGGGGGGTTTCAATTTGGGAATTTTTCTTACTCTAGGGTTTATTATTCATTAGGTGTTGTTTCGATTTCGATTTCGATTTCGATCGAGGGTAGGGTTTAGTTGGGTGTATTGGGTTTTTGTTTTTGTTATTGATTCTTTCGACTCGTGTATTTCGTGGCATTGGGTTTGGATGTTCTTGATCTGGATCGATTGATGAAATCACAATATTAGTTTGGGTTAATTGAGGAATGGGTTCAATTTGATATTTTTGTAATGAATTGGATTTGGAAGGGAGATTGACGACTCGTGTTTGCTTGAATCAGTGAATGGTTTGAGGGTAGGTCCTTAATTCGATTTGATTACTTTCGATTCGTGTAATTTTTTTGTGAATTGGACGCATGAATTGCTGATAAAGGTCTGATACAACCTAAATCTATAACCTTTGACGATTCTAATTCAGAAATTTTTTGAGGAGGATACATTGGTTCTTCGATATCTTTTTCAAGATTCTTAGGTGGCATATGTGTAGTTGAGTGTTAAATAAGTTTGGAAATGGGTATTTATGAACACTGGGAGTTGATACTTGCAGCTCTTGGGGACTGAGTTTTATGGCACCTACTTTTCCTGTAGAGTTTGCTGGACAGAGAGTTTCGAAGAATTTATCACAAACGAATTTCACTCGAATGATGGGGAAAACGAGGAAAGTTTCTAAGGGTTACTCTTATGGGTTTGTTCCAGACTACCGTCATGCCGTTGAGACCATGGCTGATTCCGAAGGATTTGGCAGCTCAGGACGGCTCGATACTGAAATGACTGCTTCAGAAGATTCGTGTGCACCCAGAAGGAAATGCATCAACTTGAATGGGGATTCTTATCAACAACTTGGGGTACCGATTCAAGTTTTGTCTTTATCGAAGTTGTCTGGTTTTGAGAGGAAGGAACTGGGCTTCAGATTGAAACGTGAGCTTGAACAAGTTAGAACATTCCAGAAGAACATTGCTATGGTTAGTTCTAACGGTTTGTCTTTGTCTCCATCCAGCGATGTTCATAGCTGTAGTGCTGGACAAAGGAGACCCATTCCGGAATTTTCCAGGTCTATGTCCGTCCCTGCTTCTCATTGCAAGAAGAAGGCTCCGCCTGGACGTAACGGTGGGGCCCGCTCAAAGAAGTCTGCAGCGGGCCGTGTTGATTCCGTGAAGAAGGCATTGCCGCCGGCTTCTGGGAATGCCATGTTGATGAAACAATGTGAGACACTGTTGAACAGGTTAATGAGTCATAATTTTGGTTGGGTTTTCAATACTCCTGTTGATGTTGTAGAGCTAAATATCCCTGATTATTACACTGTTATTAAACATCCAATGGATTTGGGGACGGTGAAAACAAAGTTAACATCAGGCAGATATATGGATCAATGGGCTTTCGCAGCTGATGTTAGGTTGACGTTTTCGAATGCAATGACTTACAATCCACGCGGAAATGATGTGCATCTTATGGCTGAAACCTTGAGCAAGTTTTTTGAAGTTAGATGGAAAGCGATCGAGAAGAAGCTGTTAGTGGCCACAGAGGCAGTGGTTCCTATGAGACAGAACGTTGTGGAAACTGAAACTGCTACTCCCATGCCTCCTTTTAAAAAGAAGAAAACCACATATTTAGGAAATGAAATAAAGCAAGAACCTGTTAAGAGGACTATGTCTGATACTGAAAAGCACAAACTGAGCTCCGAATTGGAGTCCTCGCTTTCAGACCTACCTGAAAGCATTATTGATTTCCTTAAGGATAATAGTTCAAATGGGAACCAAACAACTGAGGATGAGATTGAGATTGATATCGATACTCTCAGCAATGATACATTATTCAAATTGAGGAAGCTTTTAGATGATTATTTGGTGGACAAACAGAAAAACATGGCAAAAGCTGAGACTTGTGAAATTGAGGTACAACTTTCTTGCATGCTATCTTCTCTATATAAGTAATCCCCCTTTTCTCCCCTCCCCAAATCCCAGATGCCCATTAAGAAAAATGGGAAACCTAAATAATCCAGTGATTGTTTCATTTTCTTTGTGTAATTGCAGCTTCACAATGAGTCAGGATTCAGCAACTCATCCATGCAAGCATGCAAAGGTTGAATTTCAATCAAAGCTGAATATAGATTCCATAAATTATCTCTTTTCCGATTTGCTGGGTGGTTCTAATTTTATGTTAGTTTCAGCGAATGATGCCAATGAAGAGGATGTAGACATTGGTGGTAATGACCTGCCTATCTCAAGCTTCCCTCCAATAGAGATAGAGAAAGATACAGCTGTCAGGAACAGTAAATGCAGTAGTTCAAGTAGCTCCAGTAGTGATTCTGGATCATCATCTAGTGGTTTGTGTTGCTTCAACCTTCTGAAATTTCTATTTGTGAACCCTTATGACCTTATTATATACTTGCTTCCTTTTCATGTTTTTTTCTTTGTGTTGGTGCTTTTACGCATGCATTGGCGCTCTCTGTGGTCAATCCATGCTGATGCTAGAATAGCTTTTCCCCCGTCCATACCTAGGATGGCTGATATTAGTAGATGCTACTTGAACCACACTTTTTCTATACATATCGGCGTTTCGTATAGAGGTTATTATGTCAGGAATAGTATCACTACCCATGATTAATTAAAATTATTGGTGCCTCCAAATTTCATGAGTTTGAAAGTTCCCATTGTCCATGAATTAGATGTGTCATATGTTTGCTTGCCTGGTAGATCAGACTGTAAGAAGTGTGTTCTGTCACCTTTTTTTTTTTCTGAATCACTTGATGGTATTTGATGTCGTTTTGGCACACATTGGACTTGTGTTTAGCATCCCAAATGAAAATACCCGTCTTTTCTTTAGGAATAAATCAACTTAGATTATTTTAATGCTTTTCTGGTGTTTATTCTGTATGTTGCATTTGATCATGACTCCCTTTTCTTATTCTTTTTTCTAGTTTTAGTTTAACTATATGCTTTGTAAATTATAGGGGCAAGGGAAATAATATTTCTGTCTTGGTTGAGCATATGATGTATATGTATGACTGCATGTATTTAGGATTGAAGCCAACCCGTATGCATGGACATGATTCATGGTACAGGTTTGGCTGTATGGCATTACAAATAGTTGTTGGGGCATGGTTCTCTGAGGGTACTCTCATCCATAACTTTATCTGGGTGCATGCTACTTTGTTTATATCTACATATACATCATTCCATATATGCATACACACAAACACACTCACATATATATATATATATATATGTGTGTGTGTGTGTGTGTGAGTGTGTATGTTTGAATAAAGCATATGTGCTTTCAAATTCAGACGGCTAGTCCTTGTCTTGAACAACATACACCTTCATCTCCTAAATGGAGTGTACTTGAAGACATTTCTTTTGACGATGTACTTTTGATTACATAAAAATCGAAAAGCTACTATTTATTCATTCTTTTAGGTATTTTAGGAAAATATTTTTTTATCTGATTGTTAAAGTTTCATATAGGCTATAGCATTCCCTTTATGTGATAAAGAAAATTGTTAATTGGACGTCTTTCTTGTAAACAATAATGCCATGGTTAGGAGTTATCTCCACTTTTTTGTATTCTAAAATCACAATTTATGTTTTACGGTAATTAGGTTAGTAACCACTAGTGGTTTAGTTCTCGAACAAATTCAGAGTTGGATAATTGTAATTTGATCTTATAATTCTTATCGTTTATGCTGTTATTCAGATTCAGAGTTGGATAATGTTGAGATTAGAAACAAGGTGGCATGCAATGTTCTTGTATCTATTTATGTTCAACATTGCATCTTGAAGATGTTTCATAGACAGTATAGATTAGCATTAATCTTGTGTTAACATCTGCTTCACTTAAATATCTTATGAAATAACAAAATCAATATGCTCAGTGGCATTGAAAAAGATTAAAGAACAGTAAATTTATTTAAATTCTTATATTTGTCTTCCACCGACCCTTTGGGTTAACTTTCTATTTACTTCTCCCATGATATTATCTTTCATGGCATCTTGGAATCTGAAAAAAATACTCATGCCTCTAGAAGGGACGATTTGGGAAGTTGGGTGGAGTAAGTGAGGTGGCACAATTGTTGTCGTTTGATGTTTTTACATTGTTATTGTTGGTTAATACAGAAGCTTAATCAGTTTCTGATGCGATGTGCGGAAATTGTCCAATTTTTCTCCATTTTTTTGCAAATCTGTAAGTGTTGTTCTTTGTCAAACTGAGATGGTATACTTTGATCATTTTGTAAATGTTGATGCCAGAATGGCAAAAGGCATCTTAAGATGTTGAAGTCTGCTAAGTTATTATTCATTTTATTTCTACAATTTCTTGCTTAGGATTAGGGAAATAGGATTTTGAACACGTCTTCTACTAAGTAACAACAATATATTGTCTAAACTCATGACTCCTAGCATGTCATATGCAATGATGGAGATGGACTACATGGGATCAGCAGAATTCTAGGTAATTAGACAGGAAAGCCTTGCATGCCAAACTTGCGGGAAGGGATATAACTCACCGTGGAGATAATATGATGTCAGATTAAGGTTGGAGCTAAGAAATCACCTTTGTTCACTAGATTTTGATGATCTTGACTATAATTTTTGCAGTTCTCTTGGCTTTGATGACTGATAAAATGTTTCTGCCCCGATGAGATCAAATTGCATGTAATTTGATTACCAAGAAAAACAATTTAAGAGAATTGGAAACCCATTTCATCTTGATCATGAATTTTTAATGGTGAAGTATGTGGAAGATTTTTAATTCGTTTACACATGGACCGTCTTTGGTTAGGAGCAGGTTCAGTTAAGAACCTCATTCTCATGAAGAACTGGAGGACTGCCACAATGTGACCTATTCATCAAAAATATGGACGTGTTATTCATCATGAAATGTTGTTCATCATGAAATGTTGTGACAAATTCATCATAATGTGTGACATGATGAATAACATGTCCATATTCATCATGAATGTGTTATTCATCCCCAAGGACACATGGCGGTTCCTGGGTTCTCAATGAAAAACGGGTTCTCAACCGAACTTTCCTCCTTTTTCTTATATGCATCTGAGATGTGGACGGAGGCTCTTATAGTAAGCGAATGATGCAAATGATGCTTGTTTCTGCAGACTCAGACTCAGACAGTTCTTCAGGAAGTGAATCAGATGGTGCAAATGCTTCAGCCATCATGAACAACAATAAGGTAAGCTCTTTATGTCACAGTTCGCAGTTAAGTTTAGCACAAATGAAAGTGTAGATGCTTCTAGTTGTCTGGCTGTTATGTGCATGAATACTGACATGTGTTGCTGTTCTTATTTCATATTAGGACACGTTCTGCTCTGAGGTTAATATGGAGCAAATTCCAGCTGTTCATGAGGATGCAGAGGCTGAACATTGTGAGTTTTACATCGAGAATGTAACAATCCGTCTCACATTGATAGAAAATTAGATCTGTGAGCTCCTTATAAGCTCAAAGTTCTGGACGACCAATTACTTCCACCATTTTCATCATGTTGATTTGGAGGTTATTGGGTCAGTCTGCTGCTTTGGGTTTTGGGCGTTACAAATAATTAGTAGAAATCTTACAAGGTTGTGTTCTTCTATATTTCTTGAGGTTATGTATGTATTTTTCAGATTCTGTAAATGGGATGGGCCTGGTTGAGCAAAAATCTCACTCTATTCCTGTTTCTGGTGAAGTTGATGGCCGTCAAGAGGGTAAGCAGTGAAATAATGAAGAAACTATTGTGCTGTCGGTTTTACGGCATCTTCTCACCATTAATGCTATAACACGTCTTAGGGGAGAGCGCTGCATCCGAGAGGCAAGTGTCTCCCGATAAGCTTTACCGTGCGGCTCTATTGAGAAACCGTTTTGCTGACACCATACTGAAAGCTCAAGAAAAAACCATTGGAAAGGTATGAATTAGTCCTGTGCTTCATTTTATGGATCTTACATGGGGTTATTCAGGGGAATAACCTTTTGATAGATTTTTTTAAAATACATGGCCTGCTGACTGATTTAAGGCATTCTTGTATTAGAAAGAGTCATTCTTTTATTAGGAAGATGCGTTCTTGAATCTGTTAGAAGGTCGTGCATTTAAAAAAAATCTGTCGGAAGGTTATTCTTGTTGAACATACATAACCGCATTGGTATACCTTATTGCAATGACTGATTGTGAGAATGTGGTATTATGAGTTTCAGGGCTGTGAGAAGCAGGATAGGGAGAGGCTGAGGCTTGAGAAGGAGGAGCTAGAAAAGCGAAGAAAAGAAGGTTTTAATTTTTTTTTTTGTGTATATACACTATATATAAAGGGAGGTTTATTTAGGAACCTTAAATATTTTAGGAACCCTGTGACGACTCATTTTGTTAGTATTCATGATGAATTCATACAAAATAGGTCGTTCCTGGGTTTCTAAAATATTTTAGGTTCCTAAATAAGCCTTCCCCTATATATTTGTTTTTGGTTATTACCTCATTATATTTCTTTTTGGGCAATTATTACTGAACTTGAGATCATCTTGTCATGTAGAAAAAGCTCGATTGCAAGCAGAAGCAAAGGCTGCGGAAGAGGCACGGCGAAATGCGGAATTAGAAGCTGCTGTCGAAGCGAAAAGGAAGAGGGAACTGGAGAGGGAGGCAGCACGTCAGGCTCTACAGAAGGTAATTATTGCACCTTTTAATCAATTAAATGACGATTTTACCCTTAATAATAGGGGAGCGGATAATTTCTCCATCTCATAAGTAAGGGTAAAATTGGAAACTAGACAATTACTTTTGAAATAGGACACTTATTTTGGGACAAACTAAAATAGAAATATGGACATTTGTGTTCGGATGAATTGTAGAGCTGTTCACGGGCGGTACTGCCCGCTAGACCGAGCTCGCACAGTTCGTTAGGAAATTAGACCATCATTCTTGGAAAAATGGGCGGGCTTGGGCTGGACTGTTAAAATTAATGGGTGGCCCGGGTGATGAATTTTTTTTTGGACATGCCCACCCAGCCCAGTGTATTATTATAGTTGATTAAATTCTATATATGATTGATACTTTAATGCTTTTTTTATTGAAAAGATTTACCAGTGGCTTTGTGTTGGACTCCCTCTACTAAAATATTAAGTGGTTAAATATTTTGTTATTGAAAAAACCCGAACTATGAAAGTTGATAAATTATTGAAGAGAAAATGTCCATCCTTCATATATTGTGGAACTATTTTTTTTTCTTACACTATGTACAGTGGTATATTTTACGCCTTATTTACGTTGGAAAGAAAATAATGTAATTTAAAAGATTTTAAATAACATATGAATTCATTGGGCGGGTACGGGCAGGTTCTCAAGCCTGCAAAAATGGGCTTGGGTTTGCTATATTACGCCTGTTGGACAAAAAGAATATGTTAGGCCTGGGCCGAGCCCTGCCAAGCCTGCAAATGATCACTTGAAATCTACAATCAGAAAGAAGCTTGATCTCTTGTCTTTAGTTCTGTAATCATATTCATTCAAAGGACTGTGAAATTGCTTTAATTATTTAAAGGGTAAAAGAAGTAAATTTAACAAGATTATGGTCAAGTTTAATGGTTTGTTGAAGATTTGGATTAAGATTGTGATATCTAACACCTATAGTTTTTCCTGCCAGATGGAAAAAATGGTTGATATCGATGACAATTCTGGGTTTCTTGAAGATTTGGAAATGCTAAGTGTCGCGGCCGCTGAGCCTTTAGAAAACTTCATAGATGAGGCTAGTGCAGATTGTGGTGAAGGGAGGTTTAAGTTGAACGGAAAAGGTAATCCGCTGGAACAACTTGGCTTGTACATGAAAGATGACGAAGATGAAGAGGAAGAAGAGGTGAACCCGCGACCAGCTCAGGGCGGTGACGATCCAGAGGAAGGAGAGATTGATTGAATGAATGGATTCTTCACATGTTTGGTATCATATTCATTATGAATAGTGGGTGGCATTATTACAGCAGAGGATGGATTGATTCTTTGAAGTGGAGATGAAGAGGATTTGGCCTGGAAATGAGTGCTGGATTGATTGAACATACAACACAGATTGTAGATCTTCTGAGGTTTTGCATTCCTTTTAGTTAACCATTTTTTTGTGTAAAAAAGTGGGAAGCAATTCTTTTTAGTAGTGAGATAGTGAAGGTTAATGCACTTGCAAAAATTGCAAGATGCTTAGTTTTTTTGGTTACTGAGAAAAGGGTTTGCATTTTTGCACAACTTGTGCAGGTAGAGCTTGTTTGCATGTTTTTAGGGCATGCATGTTGCCATTTGGATCAATTCTATTTCTGATTAAAGGAAATGTTTAATGTTGGCATAAACCATGAATGGAACAAAATGGGGTTTGCACAGAAAAGCCAAAACCCAAAGGCTAGCCCAGGCTTGTGTGGTCTGAAGAATCCTGGGCTTAGTGACCATGAAGCCGGGTTTGAGCCTGGCCTCAAAGCTTGATCGGGTCCAAATTGCCTGAAAAAGCTTGGTTAAGTTTTGCTTGAAAAAAAGGCTGATCGGACCCTTTTTCTATCCCAAAGCCCGATACCGCGTGTTTTTATGGGTTTAGAAGCGGGCCTCTCTAGTTTGAAAATCAAGTTAATTATTTTCTCGAAAATTTCTTTGATAGTGCGTTTGGTCCGTTTTAAAGAATGGAAACGGGAACGTAGGAGAATGGGTATAGGAATAATATTTTCGTTCCTCCAAATCCGGTTAGGCATGGAAATTAATGGGTCTAGACTCTAGAATAATGAACCCGTTATATTATATCAAATCAAACTACATTAATTATTATAATTCATTTTCCCTTAATACCCCCCTTAGGCCTTCTTATCAATAAAAGTGACTCTAAGAAGCTTATGATAGCACATGGAAGTTATGGTTAAATTATAGTATTTCTTGGTTTTAATATTTTATTTTATTCTTTAATTCAGTCGACGCTATAATATGGTCTTATATGATTTGGAGAAAACGATAATGTTTTTATTTTTGAATAAAATATAAATTTGAAGATGTTATAAAATTTGACAAAAATATATCAATATTAGTATCAAATTAACTATTTAAAATTCTTCATTTATTGTATAATTTTTTAGTTCAATTTTTTATTATAATTTAATTTAACGATAATAATTAATTGTTTTGTTAGAACTTGATAATTATCCTAATAATAGTTTATATTTTTTTTATATTTTAAAATGAGATGTTTATCCTCTATTTGATTATGTTTATCCATAGTTAATTATACGAATTCAAACATTGAACTTTAATAAATTGTACTTACGCACAACTTACTTGTAATTTTAAACTTTAAATAATATGCATCAATATACAGTATTTTATGCATTAAAATGGTTTTTAAAAGTTTTTGTCAAATGCTTTATAATACAGTATATATATATATATATATATATATATATATATATATATATATATATATATAAGTAAATTGTCAGATTTAAAAAAATATTGGTTTTTTGTTAATAGCAATGAAAAGTTGGCCATATCCGGCCGACTAGCAAGAAGCATATCTTACTTCAGATATTTAAATTAAAGAATCATAGGCTTAGTGGTACCTACATCAGCGGTAAAACCCGAAATCATCGAAGAAGTTAAACGTTCAAACCTCATGAGTGTGCACGAACATTTCTCCTATAGGGTCAGATACTCGGTTTAGAGGAAAACAACAAAAAATGAAAAAAAAACTAAGAAACATCCTAATAACCATTCATCTATAATATATGATGTGCAAATACGCATAGAAACCAGAAAATATCTTCAATTACTTATATACCGTACAAATGAATAGTTATTAATGTCATCTCTTGCTAAAGAAGCATTGAAGTAGCAGTTAGCTCTTTTTCCTTCTTCTCATAAATTAAGAAATCAAGGGTCAGAAAGATCCAATGGACATAAATAATAAATACAGGGCTAAAAATGGAAAACTATACTGCTGCTAGTAGTACCACAAAGAAATAGACCACCAGACCTAATGATGCTTCTTTCTCTCCAACTATCAAACAGAACCTTTTCAGTCCTCTCAATCTCCCTATACTTCTCCATATCCATTCCCCTTTTGCTGCTATTTGTTGAATCATCTTCAGGGTTCCAACTTCCATGGCTGCTGCTCCCTTCATCTTGGATTAATTCCAAATCCTATTCAAAATTCACACCACCATCATCAACCGGTTAAAGAAATACACCAAACGTATCCTATAATTCCAAAATAAGCGGATGAAAGTATTCTACAAGGTTTTAGGGTGTCGATTTGACATGGGTAGTTTAGTAATTTATCAATCGTATACTATCTTTATTTTTTCCACCTATTTTGGTAGGACACAAAAAATGCATATTTGTCCCGCTCAGATCATGTCTTATACTAGTCTAATGTTGCACCAATTACTAAACATAAGACGACAAGTTTTTATACCGTCCTGTCTCACATACCAAACGCACATGGGTCCCATTCACTTGATGGTAGTTCAATAACCACAAAATGTGCGAGTTCAATAGTGTAAAAAGTAGCATTTTATGTTTCCTTGTGGAAAAATGAGGGAAACCGACAATTACCTGAGATGGATCCCATAGTTTTGTTTTTGGAGTCGTGGGAGGCGGCATTGTTTTCCGGCTTGTAGGAGGGCCGCCATCATTGCCATCCCATTTCAACCAAGGTAGTTTAATGCCTTCCATTTCGACAGGAAGAGAGTTGCATCCTGCAGGACTACCGTTTTGACCACCATCTCTTTGTTTGGTAGTTCCGGTTAGAGTTGAGCTCGTGTCACTTCTTTCTCCATCAAACGAAGAAAAATCCGTATCTTCAACATTCGATATGAAGTCTTCAAAGTATTGCTCTGCTTCTTCGTTTAATCGTTTAGACACGTGGCTCCTGTCATTGCTCCTCTGGAAGTACAAAAATCATCAGCAATTAAGAACACTCCAACAGTTTCTCCATAATTTTCTTTAAAATGGAGAAAGAAAAGTTAAAATCTCCAAAACAATTACGCTCGACTTCAACAGTTTCTTCCAAAGGGAAATTCCAACGAGCATAAAAACTACAAAATCACATTTTTCTCCATTTTTGAAGGAGCTGTTAAAGATTTTCTTAGACTTATGCCATGATGGTTTCACAAATAGTCATCAGCAAGATAGAGAATTAATAGAACTACACCTTTCTGGGATGTGAGACTCTCTGTGCATTAGCAGTGCTCTTCGGCTCGGGAAGCACTTCCCTCACAATCTTGTACCCATCCTTACCCTGTTGCCCCTCTAGCATCTTTTCAGCCGACAAATCTTGTTTCCGCTTCTCCGGCTTTAGATAAGAAAAGATGAAATTATCCACTACTTCAGAATTCAGAGTATAAGTGCAAGAATTAAAATGCCAATAAAAAAAGTTATCAAAAATATGATAAAATAATGTCATTCAGATTATTTAAATGTTGCACTTTTAACCATGAATTCAACTATTGCAAACGAGAATGGTATCCTGGACATTTCATCAAGTTCTTAATTTCCTTGCCATTTGAATGTTGATAAACTGGCCCTCGAAAAGTTATAATGAAGTAGAAAAGTAACCATTAAAAAAATTTACTTCATTACTTTTACGATATCATGTCTAAAATGACAAAAACCATCATCTGATGACATTAGTAGACAACACTTCATCAAGGTAGATGTAGTTAATGAAGCAGCTTGTTACCTGTTTTAACTTTGTCGTATAGTTCTTTCTTGTTGTAGAAACCGTTTGAAGACCATCAGATTTGTTTGAATGCAAACGATCATGTACAGACAATGCGGAGGGCTTTCTTTCCATGGTCTGGATCAGTTAGTAAAAAAATGTTGTAGTCAGCAAACATAGTACCAAATATTTGGAGGTGTCATAATCATGGCATTTAAGAAAGTACTAGACCTGTTCAAGTTCTATCATGATTTCATTGACAGCAGACCTAAGCTCTTTTCTCATTGCTTCGTAAAGCCCATGGTTAGTATCATCCCTAGTGGGGTGGTCAATCTACAACATAGGATTGGTTGTTAATTATGCAGATATGAACAGTATAGGAAATAAATAAATGGTACTGTTGGCATCTGGAGACAATTACCCCACCCCCACTTTTTCCCTCCATAGGTAGCAGTTATATTTCGGAAAAGAACAACCTTTTTTTGTGCATAAACGGCTCGAATAGTCTTCTCAATTTCCTTTTTCCCATAACGAGCATCTCTTGAATCATCGTCAGTCAATGCAGAAGATTGGCTCTGAGATATCCATAGACATTGCACACAATTAATTTCGTTTTACAACTGAGTCTAGATACAGCTCAGAAAAAACAAGAATTTGATAATATCCTTAGCCCGCTGGAGAGCTAGATTTGCCTTAATTGTTTTGTCTCTTTCCTTCAGCTTTTCGTGATCCGCTGCCAAACTTATTCCAAGAGAGCTCATATAGCAATCGTAAAAAAGTTGGCATCGGATTTTGAACCCAGGTTTGTGTAATTCAGACTTGTGTAAGATTAATTTGTATTGGCTACCAAAGGTAACAATTGTAAAATATCCTATAAAACCAGCAAAAACAAACATGAGGTGCTTTAGTTTACCGAGTAGCCATCGTGTGACCTCAATTGAGGTGTTTGGCTCATAGATCTGCTCAATCTTCGATGACTTGAAGCAGTGGGTCTTTGAAAAGAAGCAACCCGACTATTTCCATTATTGATGTTTCTGGACTTGAGTTGATTGGTAGAACTCCAGGAATGATCTATATCGCTCTGTCGATCAAATAAGAAGTTTTATCAGGCTCCAAAAGAATGTACGAAGACTGGAGCACTACAATTAAAGCAAGACTGAGAAAATCCAACAGTAAACATAGTAACATGAGAAGCCACTCACACTGAACAGCTCTTATCAAAGACATGACAAGAGCCACACCATTGCAGATCAAACAGATTTAATATTATTTGTTGTTGTCAGTGATAGCTTGTAGAATAGATAAACTGTCACATGATGCATTCATGCATCACAAATGGTTAGAGTATACTTATAGTTTCAACAAGGATCAAATATCAATAAATGCTTGTCTTTACCTAAGCAATGGGTCCAACTAAGAGAAGCTAAGCAACAGGCTAGTTTACAAGACACTTAATAGTTTCACCACTCTGGAGCTGGAAAGGTTAATATGTCCAACCAAAGGGCCTTTGGCCTAGCGGTATGTGGGTCTTTCGCCTGCTAAGAGGTCAGGGGTTCAAACCTCACCAAAGGTGAGGAGGGGGTGTGAGTTTATTTGTTCTATTTGCCGTATATAAATATTATATACTTCAAAAAAAATGTTAATATGTCCACAACCTTTACTCCTAAAAGCTGAGAGGATACCCGATGTCATATGGTAATTGGACCTTTTACAGTGATATCTATGAATGCAATGGGTCCAAGATCTATCCTTAGATAGATGCAGTACAAAGTTGAACAGGATCTTTTGAAACCACCTTCACCCCCATATATTATCCAAGTCGTTGGTTTTTTTTGCATTTCCAAAGGGTTGTACTTCATTGAAAGACCGTGGCACCTTTTACTATCTTCATTGATTTGTTGTGTGAGAAAGTATCCTTAACCAAACGGAGCATGTCAGGATCCAATGGGAGAGTGAGAAAAGAGGGGGAAGGTAAATACAAACAAACCACAAACCACAAACCAGGGTGACTGGACAGGTATATCAACAAAATGCATTAGACTTAGCGGACTATATCAGCAAGTTTTATACCTAGTCAAGTATTCAATTATTTTTGTCATCAACTTTTTTGTCTACATGTTAGTCAGTCTGTACTGGTTGGGGAAAGGCAAAAGATAGGATGAATGATTTCATATTTTCATATACCCAATAATTCACCTGTTATTAATGAATTTGAGGAATCATGCATCACAGCATCAGCCAAACACAAACTTGTGTGTAGCTTAAAAAAGACTTCCGAAGTTAGCAATGAATTACCTCCAGAAGAAGCAAACAACACATCCCAAAATCTTTAATCACACTTCCCCAAAATTGTGGAACAAAATATCCAACAATGCAGCACTTCCATGATTATATTACCATCCATGTCAGACAAAAACTATCAAACAATCTGATTTTATTCTTGGAGATGTAGACAAGAAGACCAATTTAGTCGGGATGCATACCAGTATACCACAATATAACTAAACAAAAAAGTGCAACTTTATAAGCTTGTACAATAGCTGTGGTTGATATAGATTAGAGAGTGCAATAAAGAAACATTCGCTTTTACTGGTTCTTCTTCAGAACAATGGTCAAATACAATAACATAGTTTCATCAATTGTTCTTCCCTGACTATTTTCATCTGATGCCAAAGCAGTTTTACATGAATCTGGTTGTCTTCTCATTCTATATTATTTCATATCAGTATATCACAATGAACAAATATGGAGATATTTCAAAGCTATATGCCTCTGTCATTGATTTCATATTTAATTCCCCACAGAAATTTGTAATTGAAAATCTTGGCTTCTTGAGTAATCCTTGTATAAGGCCTTAGGTTCATGGGATTTCTTCAACCAATATGCTTTCTTGCTCACAACAGCAAGAAACCCCAAACCTCTAAATGACACTTTTTCTTGATCGATGGGCCAAAAACAGTTGAGCAAATAGATTTCACTGAAGATTATACTCTACTTTTACTTCAGCTAAATTTTATCTAGAAAACATTTACCTCGGAATCGCTTAACTGGTACCGTGCAACTGACACAGAGCGTCTCCTTCTCAAATCAGCATCGGAAACAACCCTAGTAGTACCACCAGCATTAGGAGTAGTACCGTCGTTACGCCTGGCCACAGACCTGCCACGCCTTTGAGAAAACGCCGTCGCACTAACACCCTCAGAAACTCCAGAATTAGCACCATTGTGATGCCTCGATACAGACCTTGAACGCCTTTGAGACGAGGTCGTCACCGGACTAATCTCAGACTTCACCGGAACAGGTCCGCTATTTCTACTGCTTCCACTCTCATCTTCTACCTCGGAGCTGTTTTCCTTCCCAGAAAAAAACTCGATAGCCAGATCATCGAGACTAATTTCCGGAAATCCTGAACCTCTCACAGTGTTAACAAATTTGCGTCTTGGAGTAGGAAGAACACCTGGTTCAATCTCCTCACGAATCGGCCGAGAGAATCTACTAAGACTTCTAGAACGCCGGTGAACCTTAGAAGATGAAGAAGTCGGCGAGTCGTCGGTGGAGGGCGCCGAAGTCCCAATCGGAGCTCTTCTGGTCGTCGACTTGAACGCCGATGTGGCCATCGGGTCACAGATTTCGGAATCAAAGAATGAAAAATGGCATTAACAACATCAAATTGAAAGCTAAAATCACATGGAAATGGTGAAGAAGAACCCAGGAGCAAGGGTTTGATCGAACTGACAGAAGATTTCAAATAGGGCGGATTGGATGAGAGGATTCTGAATAATAATTTAAATTTCAAAAATATTGTAACTTCCGAAGCTTTTAAGGAAATAATACGATTTTTAAAATAATTAAATCATAATATAATAATAATAACAAACAAACTATTTTAATATTTTTTTAAATTAAATAATAACATATTTAGATTTTGTTTTATGTGATCAGGGCTGTTTGAGATTGTTTATTTGAAATAACTTAGGGGCTGTTTGTTTGGCTCTTAATGGTTACATTAAGAGCCAACCTCTTAATCACTAAGAGGTCAAGGTTGTTTGACAAAAAAAATGGCTCTGAATGGTTACATTTTCCCTCTTAACCATTTTGCATCTAAGGGGTCTCTAAACCATTCAGACTCCTCTTTTTCCATATTTGCCCTCTCTCCCAACATTCCTCACACATCGCTCATAGTGTGACATCCGTCACCAAACCAGGTTAGTCAATCGTAACTCGAAACCTAACGTTAGCCCTTTTAGTAAATTTATGTGCTCACATGCTTCCTGAAACATAAGGTGTGAAATTTTAGGAGTTGGGTGTGTTCATTTTTTTTCCCCTTAAGTACTCTGGTCATTCTAATAGTAGAGAAAAGCTAAGTGTTTATTATTCCTAAGTTGAATTTCTTTTTTTCGAGTACATAATTAGTCTATATAAATGTTTTATGTGCATTGTACCGGTGACTAAAAGC
>NC_037531.1:17288648-17290298 GCF_001531365.2 Cynara cardunculus var. scolymus | reverse complement strand
GTTTGAAATTTTGTTGACTATGTGATGCCATGAAATTGTCTAACCACGGCACAAGTCTCCACTTGTGATGAGGAAGAGACGTCATGACACTTGGATTAGTATTCATTTAGTGAGTTCTCTATTATCATATCATTGTGTTATGAAAATCCTCTCCGTCACATTTCGCGTTTCCGCCTAGGCGGGGTGTGACACATAGCCCCTCCGCCCACCCTACGATCGTCGTCGCCTCGTCGCCGCTGCCTCTCGTCGCCACCTCACGTCGCCGTCTCCGGTCGCCTTCACAACATCCTTACTGCTGCGTCCTCTCCTGTCTAGGGTTTGCATCCAGTCGCCGCCTCACGTCGCCGTCTCCGGTCGCCTTCCACATCCTCCTTACTGCTGCGTCCTCTCCTGTCTAGGGTTTGGTTTAGGGAATTTAGCATTTTTCTTTGGAAATTGATGGTATTTATTGCTAATTTCATGTTTGTAACAATGTTAATGATGATTGGTTTACCGACATTTTGCAATTTCTTGAGGATTTGATACTGATATGAAGAACAACATCTTTTCTATATATCCGTTTAGAATTGATTGTATTTCTTGAGGGTTAAAATGGTAATTTGTTGTCATTCAAAGAACAATTACCAAACAACATTGTTTCATTCAGCACTTAACCATTCTGATCCTCTTAGCCATTCTAACCTCTTAACTATTCTGAACTAAATCATTCAGCAACTGCCAAACAGCCCCTTATATTATTATACAAAAGCACTTATTGAATTATTATAAGTCAGAAAAGTTTAACTTTTTCAAAAACTCCTGATTACTGGTTTGGCATCGGTATAAATTATTTATCCAAACACTCAAAAGTATTTATTATCGGTGTCACACTAGAATAATTCAATAAGTTGTTTCTATAAGCAATCCCAAACAGGCCTTGTTTGTTTTTTTATAAAAAAACTCTTATTAGTCTCTTGTATCTGATTCGGTAAGAGATAAGGTCATTCATACCATTTATTTTTTTAAATTTTTCAAAAACACTTATGTCTTATTATTCTCTTATCTGCGTAGGTACAACTTATTAAAGCTCCATAACTGAATTCGTGTAACTAACTGCAGATAAACACAATCAAATACAAGATAAACATCTCATTTTAAATATAAAAAATCTAAAATATAATTAGGATAATCATTGAGTTTTAACAGAATACTTAATTATTATATTTATAAAATGTTATATTATTAAACCAAAAATAAATTATTTCATTATTAAACTTAAATTAAATTATATAAAAAATAATCTATATCTATATCTATACTACCTTATAAAGCATTTGGCTAAAACTATTAAAAACTCTTAAAACTCTTAAACTTGTTCATCCCTTAACGATTTCATCCCTATCCGATTTCATCCCATATATGAATTCGTGTAACTAACTGCAGATAAACACAATCAAATACAGGATAAACATCTCATTTTAAATATAAAAAATCTAATCTATACTATCTTATAAAGCATTTGGCTAAAACTCTTAAAAATTCTTAAACCCGTTCATCCMTAAACGATTTCATCTCTATCCGATTTTATCCCATATCTGAATTCGTGTAACTAACTGCAGATAAACACAACCAAATACAGAATAAACATCTCATTTTAAATATAAAAAAATC